>NW_006284938.1:155947-163915 GCF_000327345.1 Myotis davidii
CCTGCAAGACTTTCCAGGGCTGGCGGACCAGGCTCTCTTAGATAGGGAGCCACAGGTACCACTGCAAGCACTTCCCGGAGGTGGCACTGGCACAGAACCCACATCATCTTGAAGGGCAGAACCACTGTAAATAGGAGCCCAGCCTCACCACCACCCAGAATTGCCTCAGATGAAAACCGAGACCCTACAGCCACTCTGGACAAAAACCTGCTACCACAGTTGTAGACCCACGGACATGGAGTCTCAAGCCACCCCAGCATCAGACTCCCATGTGTCCCGGAGGGCATTCTCCTCCTGCCTACCTGCCATGTCATGTTGGCACAGGTGCTATGTATCCCAAGCCACCCCTAACTGTTGGTGTATGTGGCTCCTGCTGGCCACACATCCTGAGTAACTAAGGTGGCCCCTGACTCTTTGCATGCATGGCTCCTGCCAGCCGCATCACACAGGTACCCAAGCCGGCCCCAACTGTGAGTGGCCTTGTCTCCTGGGCACCCAAGCTGGACCCGAATTCTCAGCGCATGTGGAGTTCCAGCCGGCCTGCGGTGGCTGCGCCTCCCAATACTACAAGCCCATCCTTGACTGTTGGGGTGTGCAACACTCCTGCCAAGCCCACTGCCAGAGCTCAAGCCTCACGCAACTCGGCAACTGGACCTTTCAGTGACAGCAAAAATGGAGAGACAAAAAAGCAACCCTCAAAGGAAAGAAAAGGAGATCACCCCCCAAAAAAGAACTAAATGAAACAGAGACAGGCAATATCTCAGAAAAAGAATTCAGACTAATGGTCATATAGTTTATAAACTGGATGGATGAGAAAATCAACAACCTATGTAAGAATCAAGGAGAAATCAAAAGTGATATAGCTATAATAAAACACAAGTTGGAAGGTTTCAACAATAGACTAAGAGAAGCAGAGGACCGAATTATTGAACTAGCTGATAGGGTAGAGAAACAAGCCCAATCTGAATAATAACTGGAGAAAACTCTTACCATTTGCAACCACGTGGAAAGCATTATGCTAAGAGAAATAAACCAGTCAGAGAAAGATAAATATCACATGATCTCACTCATTTGTGGAATATAATGAACAACATAAACTGATGAACAAAAATAGAGCCAGAGTCATAGAAGCATCAAACAGACTGTCCAACCTATGAGGGAAGGCAGGGGGTGATGGGATAAGAGATCAACCAAAGGACTTGTATGCATGCATATGAGCATAACCAATGGACACAGACAGAAGGGGGTGAGGGAATGTTCTGGGATGTGGGGGAGAGGTCAAAAAATAAAAAAGGAAAGACAAACATATAAGGCAACCATAATATATCATTAAAATATCTGATATTAATGTTAAAACATATTGTGTAGAATTGAGTTAGCTATGTGTGGGGTGAACTCCAGGATAAGGCATTTGAAGGAGGGAATGAGAACTAACATTGAATGAGCTTCTACTCTGTATGTGTAGTTGAAAAGAGTGGTAGAATACTGATTGTGAAGTATTATATGCTACCTGCCCCTTCAAGGCATGCATATTGTACTGTGTTTTTATTCAGTTATCTTCATTGCCACAGGGAAAGGATGTTACCACAGAAATGAAAAGGAGATGAAATCCAAAGTCTTGTCTTCCAAATTTCTAATGTAGTTCCTGCTTACCCACTCTCTAGATAAAAACTTTCTGAGAGGCAGAGCATGGCAGTTGGAGATAGACCATATGACTTCAAATCCCAACTCCACCACATACAAGGTGGATGACCTTGGAAAAGGCCCTTAACCTCTTGGTGCCTAGTTTCCCCATTTTCAAAATGGTGATAACAGTAGTACCTCCCTCACTAGGTTATTCTGAAGATAAAGTTTTAGAACATTACCTGGCATATAATAATACCATAATATCAATCACTATATAAATATTAGTTGCTGTTAGGTGGGGGAGAAAGGAGAGAGAGAGGAAGCAAGAGTATGTTCCTAAGAAGCAAAATCTCCCCCGCCCGCCCCCCCCCGGCTCTGAGGTTAGAGGCAGGAGGAGAATAGAATTATAGGAACTGCAGACATTTTCTGGGTTCCTAAAACAGATGTGACTTGTGCTTCACTTCGCAGGTGGTGTACTGGCAGTGGCAAGCCTCAGAGTGATATCTTTCCAAGCCTAGCTTGGCTCAGGAACAAGAGATTAGAAATGAGTAGGGTTATCCCTAGGATGAATATGCAGAAGCAACCTCACAGCCTTCTTTAGCCAAAGGGTGGCAAGAAAGAGCAGCTGAGGTGGAGTCTGGAGGTGAGAAAGAGACAGGGCAGAGAGAGGGCCCACAGTAGGGAGTGAGGGACAGAGCAGTGGTAACTTGTATGGATGCCAGCATAGGAGGATGGTGCCTGCTGAGGACCAGATGCACTTCACCCTGGAATCACAGCAGTAACTGAGTAGAGAGAGAGAACCACTTAACTTACTGAGATAATGTTTCTGCCACCTAGCAAAATGGGGTCAGAAAAATGAATTAATTTTTTATAGAAAAAGGCCAACCCTTTGCACGTCTGCATTTAAGATCTGAGATTTATACCTATCACACATGTTTAGTTCTATTAATAGTCACAGCCATAGTACACACTAGGTATTACTGTATTACTATCCTCCCTTTATAGGTGCAGAATGTGAAGTTGAGGATGGTTAAGTAATTTATGCAAGTTCACATGGCTAGCAATTAATAGTGCTAGAATTCCAACCAGATCTCTGGGTCCAAAGGCCTGGAGGGACTTTGCAAATCTAAATCTCAATAAAGTAGATCTTAAATGTTGAAAAGCATGTTATAGATCTTCTGCTGAGCCTTCTTGTCTGTCCAAGACTTAAGCAGGCCCATTTTAGGAACCAGAATGAACCTTCTAGCCCTGCTAGCCTTTCAAAGCTAACCTGGCAGGTTTCCCAGAACAAAACAATCCAGGGTCATTTCATTGCCAGAAAAGAAGCTAGATAACACTCATTAGAGCTATTTCACATGGTGTTATTTCTTACTATATGAAATAAATATGTCAGGTATCAAACCCTCAACAATAAGAAATATCCAAGAACTTTTTGGATACTGCTTTTGAAAGAAGACTTAATTCAAAGATTGGTGTGTCATTTGAACAAAGATACCTTAAACCCTTAAGCCTGGAATTGTTTTGGCAGCTAAGCTCTATGATGCCTTCTGATTCAGACAGTGCCTTTAATTGATTTATATCACTATTGGCTAATTTATCATGCCTTGGTAAATTTAACATTGTGCCTTCTTGAATATAGTTTCTAATAATTTTACATATTAAAGCACATGCAAATGATAGCACAAAAGGTTAATTAAAAGAGATTCAAACTGGAGAGAAGAAAATTCAAGTTAACACATTTATCTGGAAATAAAGGAAATCCCTGTTTAAGCATTCACCCTGATAATTCTGGGTCATGCTAGAATGGAACCCTGGAGATGCATTGCAAGTATTGGAGGGCATGACTACATTGGGTTTTGGTTGTCTGAAATGGAAAAAAGCCCCTAGTAGAGAGCCATTATCTGAGTTGAGCTTTGCACAGCTATTTAAGCCACAGAATTTAAATACTATGTAGGAGTACACATAATACATGATGTGCTTTTATTTGTAAAAATATCCCTTACTTATGCAAATAATATTGAATCTTATGTTTGAAATTCTGGCTGAGCTTATTTAAATCTTCATTGACTACTTGTAAGCACTAAATCATTTGGATGCCTAATGCTAATAGTACTGTTCAGTTTTCTTGCTGCTTTTGGTTTCACTTTGCTTCTTAGTAGGATATTTTTAGGTATACATGATAATAAGCAAAATAGTACAATGAGGTATTTAGATCCATAGGGAAATATCATGTTGTGCTTTCTGTAGATGATAATACTCTCCCCACAGGTACAAAGGCACAAGACTGAATGGGCATAACTCTTGCCTTCTAAATATATTAGAGTAAACTCCTAATTATCCACATAGACCTTATCTGCTTTGTGACTTGTTTGCATTAATTTTAATGCATATATAAGTTTCTTACTCCCCCATTCAACCTTCTTCCAGACCATCTCTCCCATTGACTAGAATTATTCACATTCTCATTTGTTGGGAATACTGACTAAACTTAAAAATGTTAACTAGAATTAGGAAAATAATATAAATTAAAATGCAGAATGTTTCTAAGCTAAGCCAGTACACTTCCAAAGCCAAATAGAAATGACTTGGGGTCTTTTGGACATTCTGATTTATTCTTGTCCACTTTACAAATTACCAAGAGTTAGTGTTGAATCATGCCCATATGAGCAGACTTAAGCCAAGGAGCATGCACATCTTCCATATTGAACTGTCATAAAAATTATCCACCTGATGTTGAAACTGAAAATAAGAGACTAACCTTGCTGGAAAATAGAACTATTGTGAAGGTAAATGATCATAGGATAGAAAAGTTGACCTCCATTTTCTTATTTTTCTCATACTACTCATTATTCTGACTATTTTTCAAATAAAAATGGCTGTTGGATATAGAGATTTGGGTGAAATTCACTAAAAGTTGCATTCTATAGAGCAAAGAATAAGAGTTTTCAGTACATGTGCACATGTTGCTATCGCTTTGAATAATTGGTCACAGTGAACTAAGCAAACAGTGTTTGTTTGTTTTTTAAATTTCTTTATTGATTAAGTTTTTACATATGTGTCCTTATCCCCACATTAACCCATCCCCCCCACTCATGCCCTCACCCCGCCCTGTTGTCTGTGTCCATTGGTTAGGTCTATATGCTTGCATATAAGTCCTTTGCTTGATCTCTCCCCCTTACCTCACCCTCCCCTACCTTCCCTCTGCGGTTTGACGGTCTGATCGATGCTTCTCTGTCTCTGGATCTGTTTTTGTTTATCAGTTTAGCAAACTGTGTTTGTACCATGGCATACCTAGTAAACCATATCTGTGAAAATATCAAATGCATTTTCCCAGATTCTTTTTTAAATAGAAAAGAGAACTTGTGTATTTGAGAAAATACTGATAAGAACATGCTATGTATTGTCCAAGTAACTCATTAAGCCTTTTAAAAGGATTTTTCTTAGAAATGAAATGTCATGTTTTGTAAAATTATACACACTTAACATACAATACGGTCATGTTCATCCAAGAGAAACTTGAAAACTGATGATGGTTGTAAACTTCAGTTAAATTCATTCTTACCTCTTTACTCTGGGTCTTTTCTAGTAGTTCATTAAAAAAACACAACACATTCTCAGTAAATACCTTTCAGCAGTATCTCATTTGAATGCTTTCATTGCATAATATTAATTTCATAGATTTTTTATTAATGCTTTTGTTTTCACTCTGCTATTACTAAAGGGCATACAGAAGAACAGTAGTCTGTTTTTTGTATCTTGGTTTCATCTGACTTTACATAGCTACATGACTGAAATATCAGGGTTTTATATTCTTGCATTATCTGTTTATCTTGCTTTTATAGGTAAATAGTATTATGATTGTGCTGTTGATAATTTATCTATTGCTTTTGATTTTCCTACAAGTAAACTGTCTACTTTATGTCCAACTGGTAAAGAATGAGAGCTAGCACAAAAAATCATATTGTCTTTACTGACAAAAACAGTGGGCCCAATCATTTGATTTTGAATTAATTTCTTTTAAATATTGGTCCTAGATGGAGTACAGGATAAAGACTTAAAATTTATTTATCATGACAGGGAAGTACACTAGCTAGAAGCACAACATTTTAAAAACCTGAACTACAAAACAGTCCAGGAAATAGCCTGAAAGGGTGAAAAGAGGACTCAGGAAAGCTGGGCCAAACCCCATTGCTTTCACTATGAAATCAGAGGACTTTGGACAAGTCACTTCCCCATTCTGAGATCATGTTTTTCATCTGCAAAGTAGGAACAATAATATACCTCCTATTTTCTCCTGAGGATAAAATGAACATGTTTTGCAAACCATAAAATACCAGAAACTTGTATTGGAGTTTCATTATTGAGAAAAGATATTACTATTCTTCTATCATAACAAAATCATGTTTGTGTTTATCTTTATGTCAGATTTAATATATGGTTTGTTGTTGTTTAATAACTATAGAATGTTTATATTCCAGTAGGATGCCAGCTGTCACAGTTTACACTGAAATCAAAACAGATAAATAAAGAGATGGATCATATTAGTAGGAATAGTGGAAGGATTTGTAAGTATTTTATGTTAATGTTTATGCCTAAATCAGTTTCCATACCCAATTTTTTTAGTTAGAAATTTATGATCAGAGGTTTTCTTTCCTTGAACTTCTAAATTCCATTTGGATGCACTGTTGTTTTCCAATCCAAATTCCCTCATTTTGAAAGCTTTAAGCCTTTACAATTTAGTGTCTAGAATGTGCAGTGTGCTCTAGGTATTTATCCACTGGTGATATTCAAGAAAGAACCAAGTCATTTTCTGTAATCATTTTTTTTTTCAATGACACACTGTCACAATGCCATTCTTAATCTCTTAATCAGTCAGGTCAGACAATGTTACTGTCTCTACACACTGTGCCTTGCATGTAAACGCCCCACACTTGCTTTGAACAGCCCACACTATTTTTCCAAACTTCCATACATTTGGCTGTGGCTTTGTACCTCTTCCTTAAGCCACATTAGTCATAAATGCAACAGAATGGTCAGAATCTGAAAACATTTGAAACTATATCTTAGTTATAGTAACTAATCTTAAAGTATTAGTAACAATTGCTATTATTTAGGAAGCTCTTGAACCAGAGGTATCTATGGATATCTTTTCAAGAACTGTCAGTGCAACTATTTTAGAACCATTAGAAGGCATTGTTGTATGACACATTCAACAACCATTTTCAGCTTCCTTTTGTATGCTGCTTATAGATTCTGGATAGCTAGGTACTATGGCTAGGCTTGTCCATGTGATCCAGCTAGCTCTGGACAATGACATATAAGGGGAAACCTGTTGTAGGACTTGGGGAATGTTTGTGGTTTCAGAACAATAGGAAACATGTGACTTCTGTTTTTCATTCTTCTTGCTAAAATTCAGACAAAATGTCTGACACTACAGCAGCCTTCTTGTGACCATGAAGTGATAAGACTTTACCACCATCATCCATACTCACAAAAGTCAAAACTTTGAGTGTAGCAGAGATGTAGAAAGTGCCTAAGTCCTCCAGGACAATGTTAAGCTATCTCCCCAAATATGAAACTGTCACCCTTCATTTCTTCTTCTTTTTTAAATTAACACTATGTTAATTATTTTTAAATATATTTTTAAAAATATATTTAAATGACTTCAGAGAGGAAAGGAGAGGGAGAGAGATAGAAACATCAGTGGTGAGAGAAAATCATTGATCAGCTGCCTTCTGCATGTCCCCTACTGTGGATCGAGCCTGCAACCCAGGCATGTGCCCTTGACCGGAATCGAACCTGGGACCTTTCAGTGTGCAGGCCAACACTCTATCCACTGAGCCAAAACAGTTAGGGCTCTTCTTTTAAGTTAAGAGAAAATATCCTTTTAGTTTCAATTAATATTCATCATGTGTTAGTTACTTTCAAAGATGACCAAAAGAATTCCCAATGAATGTATAACATAAGCCTGCATGACAGTTTCAGCAAGGTAGAGACACTTTACTTTATAAATATCCATGACTTCTATCACTGGGATTTACAAAGAATCTTTATAAATTATATTTGAAAGAGAAGTGTGATAGTAGAAAGTTTTAATTAGACATCCTTTTATTATTTATAAATTGAGTTGTCTATTGCCTTCCCACCCCAAATTTAAATTCTTATACTATACTCTCCATTGAATTATGGCAACATAGCTGTTGTTTACTCCCTTCTACAAAATAAAGTTAGTTTTTTTCAAGTTAGAATAAAAATAAACCCCTTGCCAAAGCCGGTTTGGCTCAGTGGATAGAGCATAGGTCTGCGGACTGAAAGGTCCCAGGTTCGATTCCGGTCAAGGGC
>NW_006284938.1:163990-168917 GCF_000327345.1 Myotis davidii
TAAACCCTTAAATATTCTCTTAAAGATAAAAGCAGACATCAGATAGTTGACAATGATTACAGAATACCTACTTGCCTCTTAATATGTACTACCAAAACCTTTTTTTTAAAGAAGGAAAGGGGACTCTACATGAAACCCAGGCTCTTAGCATAATTTGAAGCCAGAGAATGCCCAAACCAACTCCCAGACTGTGGTCTCTCATGGCCCTGGCACATGCCTCCCCTGTTTTAAGGCACTATGGCAAACAAAGGTAGTCCAAGAAAAACTTAAGAAATTACAGAACAGAGAAGTTGGCAAAGGGTCCTAAGTTTATTTTAAATCTGGTTCCAGAACAACTAAGTCTATGCTAAGTCTGAAAATACTAAACAATAAAGTTTCTACGAAGATTAGAGTATGAACTATGAGGAGACAACTTCAAATTTGATTTAAAGGGGTACACATGGTTTAAAGTGGTCAAGTCTTATTTAAATGGGCAGGCAGGGGATAAAAGAGCAGGCATGATAAAAAGGAACAGCTTTCAAAACACATAGCTTTTGGGAAAAGAAAAAAAAATATAATATAAGAAGAGGGAAAATGATATGACATTTGGGTTGTCGAGAGGAATACAAACAAAAATAGGAAAAATTTTAGGGCCCTTCAAGATAAAAGTGAGCAACAAATTCTAAAAACTTTCAACCTCCACCACCACTACCAAATTACCTGGGCTTTGTTATTATGACAGAATAACCTGCCTGTAGTAAGTAGGCTTGGGCTGCCCTACAAATAACATAGAGGGGGTGGCTTAAACAGTAGACATTTATTTTCTTACAGTTGCAGAGGCTGAAAAATCTAAGCTCATGTCAGACAGGGTTCAGTTTCTTGTGAAAACTTTCTTGATGTCTTGAAATCAATTGCCTTCTCCCTATATCCTCATATGACTATTTCTCCATGTATGCATGTGGAGGGAGAGGGAAATCTCTTCCTTTTCTTATAAGGCTTAAAGTATTAGTGCCCCACCATATGACCTCATTTATCCTAAATTTCTCTATAAAAGCCCTATCTCCAAATAAATTCACATTGGGATTTGGGCTTCAACTTGAATTTTGAGGGAAGCCCTATCTCCAAATGAATTCACATTGGGATTTGGGCTTCAACTTGAATTTTGAGGGAATGCAATTCAATCCATACCAATGACATTAAATTAGAGGTCTTGTAAAATAACCTAATACCATAAGTATTAACAAAAGTAAAGAAAGCTATGGTAGAAAATCAGGAAATAGCCCTATCTGGTATGGCTCAGTGGATAGAACATCAATCTGGGAACTGAAGGGCCCCAGATTTGATTCCTGGCCAGGGCACATGCCCAGGTTTCAGGCTCCATTTCCAGTAAGAGGTGTGCAGGAGGCAGCCAATGCCACCTCCCTGGGGAAAAAAAGACTAAACATGATGCATAAAAATCCTGTAAGTCAACCACAAGACAATTAAATATACTCAAACAAGCTCTTAAGTCTATAAAAAAATAGCTTGAATTAGAAATTCAAAGAATGAAAAGTGGAAGTGGACTGAAAACAAAGAGAATAAAGAGACTTGCATGGACTTTGAAATAAATGCAAGAAAAAGTCAAAATTATATCATAAAAGAGGAAAAAATTACAACAGGCAAAAGGGAGGGAGAGTAGGTTGAAATAAAATTTTATGAAGGGGAATTGAAAAAAGACAGGGTAAAACAACCCAGATAATAAAAGTGCCATAAAGAAAGAAGTAAAAATGGTTAGAGAGAAGGCAGTGGAAAGGAAAGAGATGCAAAGAAGGAAAAATATTTGTATTATGGGAGTCCCTGGAGAAGAAGAAACAAAGCTAAGATTTAAAACTATAAAACAAGAAAACTTCCAAGAAATAGAAAAAGATCTGAATTGACCCATAGATACCTAGGGAAATTAAAAGAAAATGATTAGTTTAGAGACATGACCTGGTAAAACTATTAGGTTTCAAAGATAAAATTCTCAAGTCCTCCAGGCAAAAAAGATCAATTAATTTATAAAACAATTAGACTGACATATACTTTTCAAAACCAACATACAAAGAAGGGCAACAATGGAACAGCATTAAAGAAAAACCTCAATGAATGTATGAACCAAGGATGATATATCCAACCAGGCTGACCTTCAAGTTTAAAGACATACAAGAACTCAGGGAATTCTAAATTTGTCAGCTCATTTTGAAGATTGTACTAGGAACTGAGCTTCATCACATTATAACTGTCATACTTCAGGAAAAGAACTGGTAGTGAGGATATTTAAATACTAGAGGCCCGGTGCACAAAAATTTGTGCACTCGGGGGGTGGGGGGGGGCGGGGGAGGGTCCCTCAGCCCGGCCTGTGACCAGGTAAACCAAATACTAAAAAAATTAAATGTAAAGAAGGCCAAGTGAAGTGCATTTAAAAAAATATATAATGACACTAGTAAATACTAGAGCAAAAAGACAAACCTTCCTAAATAACAAAGGAAACATAAAAAAAAGAAAAAAAAATACATCTTGAAGAAAAGGACACAGAAAAAAAGAGCAAAATAAACAATTACACAATACCATGGAAAATTGAGAGAAACATATCAGTCATGTTAATAAATGCAAATAAGCTTAACTCATTAAGTAATTCTTAATGAACTCTTTAATTGGTTCACACCAGAAGGTCCAGCCATAAGCTATATAAAAACCTGGACCTAAAACAAATATAATTTAGAAAAGCTAATCACAAAGGGATGGATAAAAAATTAACAGACAAATAGAAATCAAGAGATAGTGATGTTGATATCAGACAAAGTAGATGTCAAGCCACAAAACCTAAAATGTAGCATAGTAGAAAACTTTTCTCTGGTTAGTTTTTTCTTAGCTAGAATTTCATAAATTGTACTTATCCTTTTGGTTTCATTGATTTTCTCTATTGTGTTTCTGTTTTCAATTTAATTGATCTCTCTTCTAATTTTTATTATTTTTTTATCTTCATTGCTTTGGGCTTTGTTTGCTCTTCTTTATCTAGTTAATTAAGGTGGAAACATAGGTTACAGATTTTAGATCTTTCTTTGTTTATAGTTTATACATATGATGTTATAAATTTCCCTCTGGCCCTACATTAACTATGTCTCAGATTTTGATGTGTTTTTTTGTTTGTTTGTTTGCTCTTTAAAAAAATC
The DNA here is from genome assembly GCF_000327345.1 of Myotis davidii. NCBI lineage: Eukaryota > Metazoa > Chordata > Mammalia > Chiroptera > Vespertilionidae > Myotis > Myotis davidii. The sequence goes on from NW_006284938.1 coordinate 167,161, forward strand.
TTTATTGTTGAGATTATTACAGATGTCCCTCTTTTTCCCCCCTACCCCCTTTACCTGATTTCTTCCCTGCTCCAGGCCTTCACCCACCTATTGTCTGTGTCCATAGATAATGCGTATGAGTATATGCATGTAAGATCTTTGTATAATCTCTTCCCACCCTCACCCTATTCCCTCTGAGAATCATCAGTTTGTTCCATTTCCATGCCTCTGATTCTACTTTATTCACTAATTTATTCTGGTGATTAGATTTCTTATTCATTTATTTTAATTTTTAGATTCAATTGTTGATGGGTATGTATTTGTTGCCACTTTATTGTTCATATTTTTTATCTTTTTTTCTTCTTCTACTCTTGCTCTTCTTAAAGAATACCCTCAACATTTCATATAATACTGGTTTGGGGTGATGAATTCCTTTAGATTTTTCTTGTCTGTGAAGCTCTTTATCTGAACTTCAATTCTAAATGATAGCTTTGCTGGGTAGAGTAATCATGGTTGTAGATCCTTGCTATTCAACACTTTGAATATTTCTTGCCACTCCCTTCTGGCACACATGCGTGCTGGACCAATTTAAAAAAGTAGCACACATGAGTGCTGGACCAATCTGGTCCATGCCTCCTCACTCCTACCAGTGTCAGTGTTCTTTCTTCTTTACTTCTCTAGTTGTAGGACTTCCATTCAGCCAGCTTTCCAGTGGTTCTGGATGATGGTTGTTCTGTATTTTAGTTGTAATTTTGATGTGGTTGTGGGAAGCGGTGAGTATAGGGGTTTACCTATGCCACCATCTTTTTTATATTTTTTAGTATCCTCTGAGAATGCCTCATTTACATGGGTTAGGTGGAAGTTTAATATGGGTTGTTTAACTTCAAAATATTAGGTATTTTCTAGATATTGTTATGTTACTGATTTCTGAATTAATACTTATGATATAAGTATAACATGGATATCTAAATCATATGAAAGCAATATTAAGAAACCAAATTAGAGAACCGCAGCACCCATGCCTATCAATGTGAAAATATTAACTAAAATATTAGCAAACAGAATCCAATATTATCATATAAAAATAACATACCATGACCATGTGAGATTTATCCCAGGCATGAAGGTTTGCTTCAATAATAAGATAGCCATTAATATACTGTATTATTAGATCTCAGGAAAAAAATCATATGCTTATTTCCATAGATGGTAAAAAAAAAAAACTTTGACAAAATTAATTACACATTCATGAAAAAATCCTGAAGAAAATGGTTAATATGTAATAAAATTTTTTATCTTAAATCACTGAGGTAAAGATGGGATAAAGATGAACTTTTTCATAAGTATTTTTGGGAAGCAATTGGAAGAAAAGATTAATTATATCCTCGTCAAATATAAGAGACTAGGTGCCCAGTGCTCAAATTTGTGCACCTTGAAAGGAACTGTGGGCTGTGAGGCTGCAGTGGGCACAGGGGCAGGTCTCGGCCCATCCTCCATACCCCTGCCCGACCCCTCCCACTGCCGGTCCCCTGTCTGCTGGCAGCCCCACTCCCACTGCTGCTCCCATGTGCTGATGGCGCTGGCCCCACTGATGGCACGGAGCGATTGGGGCTGGCATCAGCAGTGGGTGTGAGCAGGGTCAGCAGGTGCAAGCGCCTGGCGGGAACTTGATGCGCAGGAGCAATGAAATTTCAGTAACCACCAGAGGCTCGCCCAGATGACAACAACTGGTTCCCTGCCTTGGTCTGGCACCCCCACTCACCTGCTCCACCATCCTG
>NW_006284938.1:169148-180781 GCF_000327345.1 Myotis davidii
TGAATGGGATTTAAATGTCAAAAATGAAACCATACCAAAAAACCAAACAAACCATACAATTGGAAGAATATTGGGTGAATTACTTTTTAATCTTGACGTAAAAAATGCCTTTCTAAATATGACTCAAAATCCAGAGCCAATAAAAAAAAGATTGATTAACTCAACTACATAAAATTTAAAAATACATGGTAATGAACATTATAAGCAAAGTCAAAGACAATGGAAAATTTGGGAGAAAATGTTTCATATACATTAGATAAAAGAACATCCTTATATTATATGAAGAATTCTTAAAATTAAAGGACAGATGAACAACAACCCAGTACAATAATGGGAAAAGACAAGAAAAGACAACACACACACACACACATACACTTTTTAGCTCTGCCTTCTGAGAGGATGTAGGAGCAATGACACCTCAGTAGCAATGAGCCCACATTGTATCAAAATCTTAGTTCTAAATACCTTGCTCCCATAAAAGGAATCAGGGACCCTTGAAGAAATGGTTGATTCAAGGGCTGGGGCAAAGACAATACAGGATGAGCCTGGAACATTTTGTGATAAGTAAAAATAAAGATGTGCTCAAAAAGGATGAATTCATGGCAAAAGGAAAACAGACTCCAAATTGAAAGAGCTCCCAATGGCCAAAGATGGAAAATCTGAGACACCCCCCACTGAACTCGTCCATAGGTGTAAACTCTTTGTCCAATCTCTTCCTGCACCCCCCACAACCCCTTCCCCCTGAGAATTGTCAGTCTACTGACTTTCCATGCCCCTGATTCTATTGCATTCACCAGTCTGTTCTGTTCATCAGGTTTTTTATTCATTTGATTTTTAGGTTCACTTGTTGATAGACATTTATTTGTTGTCACTTTGTTATTCATAATTTTTTATCTTTACCTTTTCTTCGTCTTCGTCTTAGAGAATACCCTTCGGCATTTCATATAATACTGGTTTGGTGGTGATGAACTCCTTTAGCTTATTCTTGTCTGTGAAGCTCTTTATCTGACCTTCAGTTCTAAATGATAGCTTTGCTGGGTAGAGTAATCTTGTCTGTAGGTTCTTGCTATTCATCACTTTGTATATTTCTTGCCACTCCTTTCTGGCCTGCATAGTTTCTGTTGAGAAATCAGCTGACAGTCATATGGGCACTCCCTTGTAGATAACTAACCATTTTTCTCTTGCTGCTTTTAAGACTCTCTCTTTGTCTTTTGCCCTTGGAATTTTAATTATGATGTGTCTTGGTGTGGTCCTCTTTCGATTCCTCTTGTTTGGGGTTCTCTATGCTTCCTGGACTTGTAAGTCTATTTCTTTCACCAGGTAGGGGAAGTTTTCTGTCATTATTTCTTCAAATAGGTTTTTAATATCTTGCTCTCTCTCTTCTTCTGGCACCCCCATAATTCAGATATCGGTATGCTTTAAGTTGTCCCAGAGTCTTCTTACTACCTTCATATTTTTGGATTCTTTTTTCTTTTTGCTTTTCTGTTGGGTGTTTTATGCTTCTTTGTATTTCAAATCTTTGACTTGATTCTTAGGATCCTTTAGTCTGCTGTTGGATCTCTGTATATTATCCTTTATTTTAGTCAGTGTATGATTAATTTCTGATTGGTTCTTTTCATATCCTTGAGGGTCTCACTAAGTTTCTCAGAGCTTTCTAGAAGATTCTTGAGTAACTTTATAACCATGGTTTTGAACTCTATATGCAGTACTTTGCTTTTATTCATTTCTTTCATTTGTGACTTGTTTCTTTGTCTCCGCATTTTGGCTGCTTCCCTGTGTTTGTTTCTATGTACTGGGTAGCTGCTAAGTCTCCTTGAGTTGATAGAGTGGCCTTGTGTGGTAGGTGTCCTATAGAGCCCAGGGCTCAGCCTCCCCAGTCACCTGAAGTGGACACTTTTGGTGCACCCCTTTGTGGGCTGTTTGCACAGTCTTGTTGTAGTTAACCCTTGATTGTTGTTGGTATCACTGTGAGGAATTGACCTCCAGGCCACTTGGCTGTGAGAATCAGCTGTGTCTACGGTGGGAGAACTTCTGTGCTGAAGACACCCTTATGGGGCAAGACTTGCTTCAGTGGGGCTTTGGTGCTCACTGAGTCTGCCCCCTGAGCGTGTCCCTTACGGATCTGAGGAGTTGTGATCCTGGATGGTCCCCCTCTGACCACTGGGTACGCCCAGCTGTGAAGCAAGACAGGCTGCTGCTGCTGGACCTTGGGCCTTCTTTTGGAAGCTCTGGAGCTCTCTGACCCAGCTGCAGTTTGACAGGTTTTAGGTGGATAAAGGGACAGGCCATTCATATGCAAAAGCCAATGCACAAAGCTTGGGTGAGGTTGTAAATTGGGTGGGGTGGCGTCTCTGGGAATCACCAGGGAGGAGAAAACAGCAATGACTGCCAGTCAGCCCTGCACCAGAGATGTCTCTGCGTCTCCGCATTCAGCACACCCCTCCATGCAGGAGCAATGATTGCTGTAAGCACCTCTGAGAGAAAGCCACCCTCGCATTCCTGTTCCGATGCCAGACAGTCCAGTTTCTCCCAATTGTGTCTGGGTCCCCCAGAGTCTCACCCAGAACTGGAGTTCAGAGCAAGCAGGAGCTTGTATCTCCCTCCTGATTAAAAGAGCAACACATCCAAGTGCCAGCACTTTCCGTGCCTCCACACCTCTTACCAGTCTCAGTGTGCTTTCTTCACCTCTCTAGTTGTGGAACTTCCAATCAGCCAGCTTTCACGTGGTTCTGGGTGGTCCTTGTGCTGCTTTGTAGTTATAATTTTGATGTGGTTGTGAGAGGCAGCAAGTATACATGTTTGCCTATGCCGCCATCTCGGTCCACCCAATTTGTTCTTTATTGTATGGTTATCTTTGAGTTTCATGGAGGTTGTGAATTTCTTGTCCTTATACTCTGTTGAAGGCAAATACCCTATCTAAAACTGTGGCATGTAAAAATCAAAGGAAAATTCCAGGTAACACATTCATCCTTTGCTAGCTCTTGAATATGAGATCAAATTATTAAAACATATTTTCTTCACACACATTTGCCTCTGATGCATTTGAGGTGGATGACCAAAGTAAGCAAAAGTTTTGCCTACTTCAAAGGTAGAATTTTGCCTAGGTGAAACATTTGCCCAAACACTTTATGGCAAATTAGAATGTGGAGGGAAGAATTCAATATTGATAGACATCAAAGGAGGGAGTTAGAGAAACAGAAAAAAGGCTGCATGCAGGCCTTACATTGACAAGACTTTCATAACCCACATGTACTATGTACAGGATACCATTTTGGAGAAGTCACATTAGTGCAATTAATTGAAAACAAAAGTATGGCCAGAATATTACCCTCTCCAGTACCTTGGCTTACTTTTTTGTTTTTCTTATTTAATTGAGAACTAGTTTGCCAGCTTATACTCAAGAAAGCCAGTACCATTCCAGGAAGGCCTGCTTTAACCAGTTAACTGCCACGATATTTTTAATTTAATTAAAATAGATACGCCGCTTGCGTCTATAGACACTTATGGTATACAAATGATTAAATAAGGTAAATTGCATGTGTTTTCTAAGTAGAGATTACCATTTTCTCTTTCAACCAGTGCTATGGGGCAGCATATCTACAAAACTTGGGACCTTTCAGAACTTAATGGATACTTATTGATGATTACCAACTAGAGAAATTTTCAATACATAAAAAAGAAACAACCACGACACTTATCTTACAGACTCTTGGATGAAAATTTGCATTTTCCTCCAAAGTATAAGATTTTACTTAATTAATAGTTCAAATAAAATGTATTTTATGGTGTAATTAAAAATGGTACAAGATGTATTGATTTAAGATTTCAGGACTGCATGAATTTGGTATTAAGCTAAAAGTTAAGTGACCTCCTTGTGGTTCTGACTCTGATATAACTAGCTGTGTGATCTTGCTGAGCAATCTGGGCCTCACTGGACTAGATATAAGCAATAAGGTTCCCAGTAGTGATGATATTCTATGATATATAAAACTAAGTGCTGGAAGAAAAGAAAAAGACAACCTTGGAGGCATCATCTGCTGATAAATTTAAACTTAAGTAATAAGATGCCATGATCTAATAGGTAAAGTCACAAAGTATGGTGAGTTGACATAAAGAAATGTTACTGAGGCTCTAGTGTGATACCTTGAAGTACAACTTGGTGAGAGATGTGGCCCTCTTGTTGGCTATAGTTTCTCAGAGGCCTGGGAAGGAACTTTGAACTGGACAACACCTTTTAATTGAGTCCCTCAATTAAAGCAAAGTAGACCAGTAGGTGAAAATGGGCAAGACTTACTTGCCTCTTTATAGTAGACTAGAGGCCTGGTGCACAAAATTTGTATATTGGAGGGGGTGGGTCCCTCAGCTCGGCCTGTGCCCTCTCACAGGCAGTTGGACATCCCTCTTGCAGTACGGGACCCCTTGCTTATTACTGCCTGCCTGCTCACTGCTCCTTACTGCTTGGCTCACTGCTCCTTAGCATTACCATGGAGGCAGGAGAGACGCCCACCGCCACTGCTGTGCTTGCCAGCTGTGAGCCTGGCTTATGGCTGAGTGGCTCTCCTCCTGTGGGAGCACACTGACCACCAGGGGGCAGCTCCTGTGTTGAGCACCTGCCCCCTGGTGGTCAGTATGCATCATAGCAACTGATCATTCTGTATTGGTCGTTTAGGCTTTTATTATAGACTAGAGGCCCGGTGCATGAATTTGTGCACCAGTGGAGTAGCTTGGCCTGGCCTGTTGACTAACTGATTTCCCCTAACTGCTTCTGCCTGCCTGCCAGCCTGATCGCCCCCTAACCGCTCCCCTGCCGGCCTGATTGACACCTAACTGCTCCCCTGCCAGCCTGATCACCCCCAATCCCCGCTCCCCTCGCCCGCCAGCTCAACCGCCCCCAACTGCCCTCCCCTGGGACTCCCAGGTCTCACCTTACAGAGTGGCCGCTGGATCCTGCTTCCACTGTGTGCACAGTCACCTTGTGGTGGCCATCATGTGTCAGCCATCTTTGTGGTGGCCATCTTGTAAACATGTCATGTGCAAGGGCCACCTAGGCTTTTATTAATATAGATTATTTTATCATTGGCAGTGGATCCAGAGTCATCTGATTCATTGAGGTGGTGGTAGGCTTAGGGAAGAAAGAAAGAGCCTAAGCAGAGTCATTGGAGAAGTGGTGGAAAGCCTTCTCAGTCATGCATCTGCTCCAGTCTAGTCCAACTCTGAGTGTTTCCTCCATTATTTTGATTTGCTTCAATTGTTGTGAAAGGAGGAAGGGACAACCCCTGAATGGCAGGGAAGCATGGCCTCTCTGTAGTAGAATTCCCAGGAGGTCAGGTGATTAGGTAAAAGTTGCCAATGCTGAAGCCTCTGCTCTCCCTTAACCCATGGAACAATTGAACTAATTGTACTTATAATGACCATCTCTGAAACTTTCAGTTCTAAGATGAATAAGTTCTGGGGATCTAAGGTGCAGCTAATGTACAGGGATTGATCTATTATACATATTTAAGGGTTAATAATATTGTATTGAATACTTGAACTTTGCTAAGAAAGTAGATCTTAAGTTTTTGTTTTTTTTTTAGCACACACGAAGAGTAACTATGTGAGCTGATGGATGTGTTAATTAGCTTATTGTGGTAATCAGTTCATGATATATACAAATATCAAACCATCACTTTGTACGACTTAAATATATGCACTTTTTATTTGTCAATTACACTTCAATAAAGCTGGGGCAGGGAATAATTCAGAGGAAGAGAAGATTAACAATGCATTGGACTTCCTGGAAATAAAAAGACACAAGAAGTTAAAAGTTTACTTTAGGAAGTCATTTATTTTAACACCATTACTAATGATTTGATTGTTAGGAACTTAGAAAAAGAAAGGTTTCACATGATACTAAGAACCAGGAATCTTTAAATGAAGATACTGATTTAATACTCTTAAATGTTTCAATATGAAAATCAATGATCTAAACCCCTCCAAAAATATTACCAAGTAAATAAAAGTTTATACTTTTAAATATTATTTTAACAGCATCAAAATGTTTAAGCTTATTAACCATGCTGTGGAACTTAATGGCATGTGTACCTGTTTGCCAAACAAACATTAAAACTAAAAACAAAAACTAAGGAAAACCCTGAAAACACAGCTAGTGCACTTAGCACTGCTGATTCACCTGATGGAAAATCCTCTGAGACACCAGCCTGAGGATGATAAGAGCATGCATTTATGTGGGACTTTTTATTGTTTACAAAGCACTTTCATATACATTAGATTCCCTATCTAGCTACTGGGAAAATGCTTGACTTCCCTCTGAAATCCAAACCTTCAGCCCTGAGGGGTGGGCTCTGGGGAGAGACATGCTGCTGGGGCTCTGGCAGCCATGCTGCTGAATTGGTTTATGAAGGCATGTCAGGAACAGGGCTCTGAACTCCAGGAAGTATATTTCTCAACCACATCAGGAATGGAGATGATTGATCTGGGTAATTGAGGTGACTTTGCCTCCCTCATCATTATAAAGTAACAGTTTTCATTTGGCCATGAATTGGAAGTTTTATATAGGGACTTCAAATCACAGAATCACAGAATGTCAGAGCTTGAGTGTTCTATCCCAATTTATAGACAAGGAAATGGAGCCCTTAAAACAGAAGAGAATTCTCCATTAACTCATAGCCCACCACTATGCATTCCCCCACAGTTGACTAGAGAGTTATCTTAGACCTAGATTTCTAATCTCCAGGAAAAAGACCTATTTGAGTCTCCTTATATAATGAAGCAAGAATTGCCCCACCATCTTCTCGTTTCCTGTTGCCTATCTGACTGACTTTCTTTAATATGAAGGCATGGCTCAGCCAGCTGCCTTCCCCCAATTCAGCCACAGTTGAGATCAGGAAAATTGCACCACAAGAATGTTTTTTTAATCCAACAGTTAACTGATGGCACTGCAGTCCTAAACTCCCAGGGTGTTATAGTTCACTGGAGTGGCCTTGGGACCATAAACAACAATGTGGTAAGTGGAACAGGCACTGACTTGGTACCTTGTCTAGATGACTATGTTCCAGACTCAGTTCATTAGCTATGCCACCTTGTGATTTTGGCAAGCCACTTAACCTGTTTCTTCAACTTTCAAATGCTGATAGAGGTCCCTTTTTTGCTCACCTTCCTGGGCTACAGTGAGGCGAAACCTTTTGTGAATGCAGAATGGAGGCTGTGGGGCAGTGTTGATCAGTACATGGGATTTGGTAGCTAACAAACTTGGCTGCAAAGCCTAAGGCACTAATGAGCTCTTTGAATCTGAACAAATATTCAGCTTCTGTGAGCTTCAGTTTCCTCTAGCAAAATAGTTATAATACTAGTACCTACCTCAGAGAATTATGGTGAGGAATAAATAAAATAATGCTTGTAAAATGCTTAGCACAGTGTCAGCTATGTAATAAAGTCTCAATGAATCCTATCTATTTTAATTCTTGTGTTAAATATTTACAGGATTGCTCCATTTGAAATCAGAATAGCAACACCTTCAAGTACTCTAAACCTCATTAAGCTGATAGCAGACATAAGGTTATACAGTGTTTGATATTTAGGACTCAATAGGAACCTAGGGCCAGGGACTTTGGAAAATCTCTGAAACAGGTTCATTTACTATAGTAATCAGAAAACCCAATAATAGGGACTTTTAATTGTGACACGTGATTGAGATCCAAAGTACAAATTGGCAGAACCAGGAGTTGGGAAAAAAATTACATACGTTTATTCATGAGGCTAATCCTAATTTCAGGGAATTGTCCTGACCCAGATCTGCCTTGAAACCAACTCTTGTGATTTCCACCTTCATACAGACTGGTTGGATAGACTCTGAAGGGGCCCACTATATGTCAGATGTTGTACTAGGCTTTGATGACCCAAATCTGGGCCCTACCCTTATGAGGCTTACAATTTCTGAGTACTGATACGGGACAAGTAAGTACAGACATTCTGCATTTAGCAAAAATGAAAATGCTTCTCCAGTAAGGATCATTCTGGAAACTGCAATGCAATGTGGGAACTGCCCCAAGGTCAGATAGTCATGATGCTCCATTCCAAACTCACAACACACCAGACTTCTCTGCTACTATAATGAAAGTTGGTGTTCCCAAGGGAGCTCATGGATTCTTTCAAGCAGGCATCGTCAGGTGAGCTGTAACTTTGATCACAAATTCCACAAATTCCTCCTAGAAAGTCACTCAGCCTGACAGCACACTAGGTCAGAACCAAATGCTTCATAATTTAACTGGAAATCTGAGGTGTGACAAGATGACACATGTATCACACACTGTCAATTTGTTCATTTCCTGGAACTGACATTCGCAGTAAAATTTCTTAAATTAATCTTAATTTTGCAAAACTATCTACTAGAACCTTTGTGACAGTGCCTTTCCTACAACTGTAAGAATGAAAGATTTCAAGTTCTTTGAAGTGAAGATGAGTACTGGAGACTCCAAATTAAACTAATTTAAAAGTAATTCAAGTAAAAAATCTCACTTTAGAAAGTCTGACAATCAGCATTCCTATAAAATCTAGTCTCTTTGAAAAAATGATTTCTTGTTTCACCTCAAGACATCAGGTCATGGAGTCAGTTTTGATTCTGTCCTGTCTGAAAGCATGGCTTTCTCTTGGCCCAATGGTCCTTCCAGTAGGTTTCTTTGAGTTGGGGCTTTTGAACTGCAAAGACTGGCAAGCTGTGGAGTTTGGCTTGGTCAGAAAGAATGGAAGAAGTCAGCAGACAGAGTAGGGCCAACCGGAAGAATGTTGAAACTTCTGACTTATTGGGTTGAACTAGAAATTGTGTTGCTAGGTCAGAGAGGGGCTTACCAGGCAAAGCCAGGACAACAGACTCTCCCAGAGGAGTCCTCTACCTTAGCTAAGATACCCCAGGGAGCCCAGGGAGTGGAATGGAACCAACTTGACCTCAAGAGACTAGATGACTGAGATGCCAGTGTGACAAGAGCAGTCAGCCCTGACTCCAGATAGCCATTTTAGTTCCTCTTGCTACTGCCCTCCCTACAACTTGCTCTCTCTTCCCTCCTGCTGTCCTAATGGAAAAAGTATGGTATGGATGCCTAGCTGAAGGTTCACCAGAGGGCTGACTTCTAAGGCTCCTGACTCCATCAGAGCCAGGGACAGACAGAAGAAGGAGGAAGGGAGAAGCTGCCCAGAAGCTGATGCTCAGACAGTGAGCATGTGCTTGGCCTGGGCTGGCTGATTGGCTGGCCTCAGGGATAGTCTGGCCGCTTTAGTGCTGCCTCTCTCAGTTTTATCCTTGTTCCATGAGGTGGCTGGGAGTCTGAGCTCCTTGCACCCAATCCAACCTTCCTGCTTGGTTTTCATCTCAGGAAGGGAAAGCCCCTGCCCCTCTTTTGAAGCAACAGCCAGCACCACTTGTCTCTTCTCTCCTTCCCGCAGGCACTTCTGTTCAGAGTGCCGCCTCTTGCTGGCTCCTTCTGTTTCTGCTTGGTCCTCCTGCTGATTGGGAAGTAAGTACACCAGTGGGGTGATGGGGGTCTGGAACTCTTAAAGGAGCAGCTTTATTTCTATGGGAAATTTACTATTTATCTAGCACATACGTTTCTGTCTTTCCTCAATCAATATAATCTGGTGAGAAAAGTGAATCAGATACAAAGTTACCATAATCATCATTTAAATGTTAATTGCAGATGTTCTGATTTTCCTCTAAGGATTTTCAAGCAGACCAAACACTTGCCCTGACAGCAATCATTATTAGCAATCAAATCCAATTTGAGGATCATTTACTGAGGGCATAAAGTTTGGGGGCCACAGGATCTGAGTAGGGCAGTCTATGCCATTTCATAGGCTCACAGTCTAGGGCTGAAGACTGGAATTCCTCAATAAACAAGGCATAGAGATAATTCAAAAATTCCCAGCACCAATTTTTGCCAATAGGTTTTTAGTCTCAGAATCTTTGACCAGAGGAGTTACAAGTAGTCAAATTGACAAGGCAATTTGAAATGTCTTCCGTTGGCTGGCTGCCCATTGGAGATTTGCAGTCAGTTAGTATCTATTAAGAACCCGGTCCTATGCAAAACAAGTACACATGTAAGAAAGCCTCACTAGATGCTAGAGTTGCAGTATCTTAGTGCCTTCTTTCTGTATGTTAGTGGTGTACTTTCTTCCAGTATAAAGAATGTGAAAAAGACCAACCCCTAGGTCCCTTCAAGCAGTCTTCCAACTCTCATTCTTTTGGGTTCAGCTCTAAACGGGCTTCTCCAGATTCTAGGTTTCAAATCAGGATCACCCTCTAGGAGAAATGTCAGATCTTGAGCAAATTAATGCCTCATTCTCAGTTTCTTCTGGGGGAAAAATAAAGAAAAGCTATTTGGATGGTTTTGAATATGAGATAATATTAGAGAAGTATATTCAAATAGAAACGAATGAATGCCATAGCAGTAAGAGCCAGATGGAGGCTAGATCAAGTCTCTCTTTTTAGGGATGGGGAAAATGAGCCCCAGAGAAGAGAGTTGCTCACAGTCACACAGAATTGGCAATCTGTTCTGTTAATGTTTAGTCTACTGCTCTTCCTAAGAGAGTCCTAGCCTTACTATTTCAATAATTCACCAATAATAGTCCTTCTGTATAACAACATGAATAAGGCACATGAAAGTTCTAGGTCTCCAGAGTACCCCTGCTCCTGAAATGCCAGAATCAGTCCCACTTCTTCTCCCACAGGACGCCAGAAAGCTTTTTCTGAAGGTCACTGGCTAATGGAATCCACCAGGTCCTGGACCACCAGAGGAAGCTGATGGTAGGAAGGCAACTGCATAGTGAAAGAGACAAGATTCTCTGACCAGAAAGGATACTGGCAGCCAGTGGGCGGGATAGTGAGCACATACCCAGTTCTTTTGCAATTCCCTATAGGAGGAAAATGCAGAAGTCCTTTGCCCAAGGCAGATGGTGGAAGGTATGGAGAAGGTTATATAGTATAACCCAGTTTCCCTGAGTTTTAATATCGAATCGAAAGAATACACGAGGGCAGTAATTCCTGTCTACCCTTGCAGCCCACCGAATTCTGGGCCCACAGCTTGCGGAAAAATTGGGTGCACTCAGCGCCCCGCAGCCTGGCACAGCAATGCTGCAGGCCAAGCTGGCCTGGGTATAGACAAGTGGCTAAGCAGGGAAAATGAAGATGACTGCCATCTCCTTCCTGGCCCCTATTGCTCTGTGCTATGGACCCGAGAGATGCTGATGCTCGGGCCGCCGAAGTTTGCTCTGGTTCTGGGGGCCTGTGGAGAGTCCCTAGAGAAGGAACTGTGCACCTGGCACCAGAGCAGTTGGTGTGTTATTTCGGGTTCCAAATACTAACTTCAAGTGGTAGGAGTGGGCGGGGTTCAAAGAGGGGGACCCCTTTCAGAAGCCTGCGTCCTCACCAAGCCAGCCTCCTCCCATATCCCTGCAACTGCCCTTCCGATGGGGTTCACGCTGTGGCCGCTCCCACCAGCTGATTTTGACAGAGGGGATCCCAGGCTCTGCGGGCGGGGCGGGGCGTACCCTTGCAGGTCCAGGGATGATAACATGCTGACTCCTTGTTGAGGCTTTGGTCTGTCCAGGCTCCGCCCCCTGTGAGTGTGTAAGTGTGTGATGCT
>NW_006284938.1:181387-185887 GCF_000327345.1 Myotis davidii
AGCTGCGCCTACCCGCCGCGAGCTGAGACGGACGCCCGCCCGCCGCTTCCGCCTGGCCACTATGGATCTATTCGACTTTTTCAGGGACTGGGACTTGGAGCAGCAGTGGTAGGTGTTGCTTTTTTGCCTTCTCCTTTGCTACGCAGGTCCCCGGGCTGGGGCTGGGCTTTTCCCCTTTGTTAAGAGGAGTCGGGGCTGTGGTGGGGGCGCCTGGGAAGCACTCCCACTTGCTCTTGGCCACCTCTGGCCCCGGGCGCCTAGACTCCTAGGTTGAGTGCCAGGGTCCAAGGAGGTGCGGATAGACTGAGGAATGCGGGTCCCGAAAGCGTCCGTTGGGGTTCCAAGTCCTACGAGTTGCATTTGGCCCAAATCGGATCCGGTACCGCCCGGGGGCTGAGTCTCAGGACCTGCGCCGGGGTTTTCTCCTGGAACGGTTGGCCAGGCCGGCCTCCCAGCGCACAGGATGCTGCCCACCTGAAATGCCTCAACTTTCCAGGTGCCCAACGTTGGCGGGCGGCCATGGGGAACAAGCAAGGGGCAAGGTGCCACCAGCCGCCCCCTGCTTCCTCAGCGGCCACCGCCCACGCCACCTTCGTCCCCGCGCAGCAGGGCAAGCACACCTTCCCTTCTACCCGCTCAACCCAAGTTCCTCATACTCCCGGCGCCAAGCGGCGGCTTCTGGGGCCGCAGCGCGGGGGGCCCCAGGTCGCGGCTGACTTTGGCGTTTTGCTTTTAAGACTAAGGGTTTTTGAAGTTGGCCCACAGAAGTCGTGCGCTCCGATGTCAGTGCACATTTTATTACTTGCTGGACCCCGGTTCGTCCCCCCACTGGGAGGAAGCTGCAAGTTTGTGTAATGGGCACCCATCTCAGATTCAAAGATTTACTTAGCTCTTTCCCACATAAACTTGTCTCTGAGAGATTTTTGAAGGATAGCACAAAACTGACTGGGAAGCGGAAAGTTGTTCCTCTCTGTATGATGTGTGTGTGTGTGCCTAAATAGCGATAAACATATCTATTAACTTTTATAAAGAAACAAAACAACAAACTTCACCTTCTGTCACAAACATTTTTAATTTGTCACATTTTAACGTATAAATCTCCCCCCCCCACCCCAGCCTATGGAATTAGATGGGGGGGGGGGGAGGGCGCGGCAGCAGCAACTTCTAATTGCACTTTTGGCTATTGCCTTTAAAAATGTAGTTAGAATAATCTATAGTATCGACCATAGTGTAAAATTTTTTGCAATGTTAAACTACTAGCAGCGGTTGGCTATGAATGCTTGTATTTTTACAAGGATTTCCCTTGCTGATGTGATATTTTAGGCAATTTCCTCCTGTAGAAAAGGGGCATGTGCTTAGTCAATAGCTTCACTATGCCAATCATGACTCTGTTACTTGCAAATCCAAGATAATCAGAACTTAAATACATTTTATTTTGCAGAAATTTCGGGTAAATCCTTGAAGCCACGCATTATGCTGTATCGGTATTAATTTGTAACACATTTTTGATAGCACGCAGGGTTTTATCAGCTCTGCAGAAAAACATTATGCTACATTTTTTAATAACCAGGCTGTTATTTAAAAGTAAAGATCACAATAAAATTACTGCTTAATTAAATATCATGCTCCTGCACACAGCCTTTACTCTGCTTCACTAATTTATTTTGCAGACAACTGATAACCACAGCATTAGTATTTGCATACAATTTGCCTAATAGATGGTGTGGGTAACATCATTAATTTAACAGACATTGTTATAATTGGTTTTGTGGGTATAGTTAAAATGTTAAACATTTACAAGGTATTCATTTTTTAAAAACCTGATTATTTTGGTATTATTTTAATTTCAATTTAATCTTAAGCACGTGCAGTTGCATATTTAAAGGGGATAGGCTCTTTTAGATTTGATTTGTTTTTTTTAGAAAGATACACCTCTCCCCCCCCCCCCAACTTTGGAGACTATCTTTTCTTACATTTAAAAAAATGTGAAATCTTTTTTTCTCCAGTCCCCTAACTATGCCACATTAATTAAGAAACATGTAGACTTGGACACTCCGTGGATATTGTGTGAAATGTGATGAATTAGTATGACACATCTGTCTAAAGAAGCCAGCCTTTGCCCTCTGTGCACATATTCCAGGAAAATTTCTCCTTCTTACTGTTTGCTTGTGAGGTTCAGTCTTCTTTATGCATTTGTGTTTGTAAACATGTGTAATGCAGTCATGTTTCTGTGTTTTGAACACCCCAACTGAGAAAAGAACCATAATTGTGACAATAGTGGATGAAGTAAAAATCTTGCTATTGCCTTGAATGAAAATCTGTACCTTTCTGAACTCACTTTGGACATCCAGAGCATGCCAATTATGTGTTCATTATATGTTTAGTTCCTCTCCTGGGGAGTAAATAGCTGCTTAGAGTGCTTGATACAGCATAATGCGTGGCATCCAATCACTCCCAACTCCCCAGGAGGCCCAAGGAGGAAAAAGGTACCAGCCAAGTTAAGGGTCTCATTTACATTGGACCTTTTCTCAATATTCACTTATGGAACAGAAGCTCAGAGCTATCTCTACTGCAACCCTAGATTTCTGACAGTAAGTGGATCAGACCAGCTAAAACCAATTTAATTTTCCTAGAATTAATGAAGGAAGATTTTTACATGCACAGTCATATGTGTTATTTTTAATGACTTCATTATAGTAAACAAAAAGTGCATACCCATTTATAAACAGATGCATTTGTCAGAATGAATGCAAATGAAAAGAATGGGACATGAATGACACTGCATTATGCATATGTGTCCTGTCTGGGAGTACTCAATGCCTGACAGAACATAGTGCTGGATTTCACAAACTGCGAGAATATCTTAATGGGCCATGCTCTGGTCTCGATTAAAGGGCCAAAGCTCAAGTTCCTTAAGATTCCTGGATGAATGAGCAATGTTCACCTGTGTCTGAATTTAATATGAACCATTCTGTGAAAGAAGAGGAAGGTGCAGATGTCTGTCTGTGCTCACCAAAGACAGAACTTGCTCTTAAAAAAAAAAAAGAAAACAAGATAAAGAAAAGACAAAATTTTATCCTTTAAATCATTCCATAGACTTCCTTGTGGTAAACCAATAAATTAATTGTTGAGATGGCTGGAGATCATGTGGCTAGATTTAGACCTGTTTGCCAGCAATCAGGATGTCATTAATCCCCTTTTAACTGGGAGGAGGAATCAAAATTAGAGGGTTTACAAATTGTATAGCTTTCAGTCCGGTAAGCAGCCCCCCGCCCCCATATTGATAAGGTATTGCTTTGAGACAAGCCAATTTTTTTTGTGGGGATGTTTATCTTTCTTTTATTACTAAAAAGAAAGAAAGGCAGAGAAGGAGAAAGGAGCAAATTCTTAAAACTGAAAAGAAATCCACCATGATAGAAAAAACAAAATGTTAAGAAGCCTAGTGAAAATTGTAGTTAAGCAATTGTGACAGTAGCTGATTTCTCACTGTGAAGGACTGCATCAATTGTTTGTAGTTTTTATGTGATGCATCACAAGTATCCTAATTAGAAGCAAACTTGCAAACAGGCAGTTATACAGGAAGAGACTTAAACTCACTAAACTATTATATAAATAGAAAGTTCAAAGGTCTGTGTGGGGCTGTCAAGGGTGGGAAGAGGCCATGTGCAGGCCAGGCTTCTCCTCCTCCAGTGAAGGCAGCCCCCAGGGCCTGCACCAGCAGTCCACAGTTTCCACAGTTTTCCTCAGTCTTGCGGGGCGGGGGGGTCAGGTAGGGCAAGACCCTACTCTCCAGACAATAGTGAACTGTTTCAGCTCAAGCTAGGCATGGTCCTTGCACTGCAGCAGCCCTGCTGCCTCAGCCTGCTCTATGAACACAATGACTTTGGAGGCCTTCTTAGCTGCAAACCTCTGGAATTATAGAACATGCCTATTTATGGATGGAAAATTGTGTGTGAGAGAGATAACACAACCTTTGCCAACCTGGGGATAGTAGAAATGTGGAAGCAGATGGCAGGATTCTCTTTTGACTAAGGCCTACAGGTTGCCAGGATTTCTCATTCTCTACCTCCATCCATTTATCTTTCCCCTTTCCCCCCCGTTTGTCTTCCAGTCAAAGGGAGATGGTCTGTGGTTTGTTTCCTTTGCCAGTACAATATGCATTCTTCAGTGTGTTTGGACATTCATTCAGCAAACCATTGGGGGTTGAGTTTCTTTTTTTTAAATATGTATTTTTTTAATTGAGAGAGAGAGAGAGAGAGAGGAAGAGAGACAGAAACATTGGTGAAACAGAAACATCGATTATCTGCCTCCTGCACACCCTCTACTGGGGATTCAGTCTGAAACCAGGGCATGTGCCCAGACAGGGACTTGAACCAGTGACTTCTTAGTGCCTGGAACGACCCTTCAGCCCACTGAGCAACACCAGCTGGGCATGGTTGAGTTTTTTTTTTAATTCTTTATTTAAGTTATTACATATAGTGTTACATATATCTCCTTCCC
>NW_006284938.1:186622-188350 GCF_000327345.1 Myotis davidii
GATGGTTTCTTTTGCTGTGCAGAAGCTTTTTATTTTGATGTAGTCCCATTTGTTCATTTTCTCTTTAGTTTCAAGTGCCCTAGGAGCTGTATTGGTAAAGATATTGCTATGACATATGTCTGATATTTTGCTGCCTATGGATTCTTCTAAAATTTTTATGGTTTCCTGTCTTATGTTTAAGTCCTTTATCCATTTACGTTTATTAGGATTGAGTTTTTTAAGGGAGTGTGTGGAAAGGGGCGATTTAAGTCAGGAAAATTAGCTAGTAATCAGGTCTCCTCCACAAACCCTCAAAGGACAAAAGCTATTTCAGTAAGTCTTAAAAGGCATGTCTATTGAACAAGGAAGAAAAGTATCTCATATTAGAAGTCAGTCTAATGATACATGAATTGTTTTGCTAATGATTCAGTCAAGCATTTAACAACTTTAAAATATACAAGTCAAAAGTGAAAATGACTGCATCAAAAAAGACTCTGTCATTACAGACATAAACATGATTCCAAACATTTAAGCATTTTGTGGATGGATAAAATTATATTGTATTTAAACATGGTAAATATTGTTGAATAGAAATGGTTTTAATTTGCTGAATGTTTATTTCATGCCCATTATTCTCAGCTAAGACTATATTTTTCTTTTTGTTTTTCCTTAAAATAAATTTTTATTGATTTCAGAGAGAAAGGGAGAGGGAGAGAGAGATAGAAGCATCAATGATGAGAGAGAATCATTGATTGGCTGCTTCCTGCATGACCCCTACTGGGGATCCAGCCCATAATCCAGGCATGTGCCCTTGACTGGAATCAAACCCAGAGCCCTTAAGTCCACAGGCCAATGCTCTATCCATTGAGCCAAATGAACTAGGGAAGCTAAGTCTATTTCTTGCATGCAAAATTTGCACATATTTAACATGATTTCAAAATTGTACAAATCCAATGAAATGGCCATCTCTGGAACAATCTAGAAGCTAAAGCTCTATTAGGTCATATTTAAAAAAGGGAAATGGATATATACTTTATTAGCCTCTCATGTACAGTGACTACATTTTTTTTGTCTTTTTTTTCTAATTGCTTTGTGATAAAGAAAGAGATAATTTTAAAACTTGTTTACTGATAATATTAAAAAATGTATTGCTAATTAGAATACTGTGCTGTACACTTGAAACTAATCCTATCTAATAAAAGAGAAACATGGTAATTAGCCGTACATCCGCTACCCTTCCCATTGGCTAATCAGGGTGATATGCAAATTAACTGCCAGCCAAGATGGCGGATGGCAGCCAGGCAGCTTAAAGGGAACATGAGTCTTGCTTGCTTCAGTGAGGGAGGATTCCAACGTTCCCCGCCTGCCGCTGCCGGCCTCTGAGCTGCAACTCTGAGCAACTATGTTACAAATATAGAAGCTAAACAAAACCCCAGAAACCTGCTTTAGTCGCTGGGCTTCAGCCAGCAGGATCACAAAATTGTTTCAAATACAGAAGGAAAACAAAGGCCAGAAACCTGCTTTCAGCAACAGAGGCCTAAGAGCTGGAGCCAAGCCTCAGAGCTAAAGCTGGCCCAGAATAAAAAAGAAAAAAAAAGAAAAAAAGGAGCGGTTGGGAGCTTCAGTCCCCCGCCAGCCTGAAAACAGCCCTCAGCCCCCCACCCAGACTGGGCAGGCACCCCAGTGGGGACCCCCACCCTGAAGGGTGTGTGACCAGCTGCAAACAGCCATCATCCCCTCACCCAGGCT
>NW_006284938.1:189079-190182 GCF_000327345.1 Myotis davidii
CGCTGGCAAGTGGACACCCCTGGAGGGCTGCCAGGCTGCCAGAGGGATGTCTGATTGCCATCCTAGGCCCAATCCCCCGGGGAGCAGGCCTAAGCCAGCAAGTGGTCATCCCCCAAGGGGTCCCAGCCTGCGAGAGGGCACAGGCTAGGGTGACCCCCACCTCCCCCCCGAGTGCACAAATTTTTGTGCACCAGTCCTCGAGTCTCTATATATAAAAGCCTAAGCAACTATCCAACCAGTACCTATGATGTGCACTGACCACCAGGGGGCAGACACTCAATGCAGGAGCTGCTGAGCTGGGGTGACTTGGCAGCTGTGGTTCTCGGGTGACACATCTGGAACCAAAGAGGAAGAGGCCCAATTCCAGGGTGTGTCACTGGAGAACCACCCTCTTGCAATCCAGGACCCCTCCATGACCTCTCCGGTAATGTCAGAGAGCCAGTTTCAGCCTGATCCCTGCAGGCCAGGCCAAGAGACCCTATTGGTGCACAAATCTGTGCACCAGGCCTCTAGTTGATATATATAAAAGGCTAAGTGACCAACCGTCCATCCATCTGACCATCTGACTGACCAGCTGGTATATATGATGCACTCTGGAAATTTAAAAATATACGTTGGCTCATGCATGTGGGATAAATATAAAGCTCTCACTGGTAAAATTCGTATACAGGCCGGGTCCCTAGGTCTGGCTGGCAATGAGCCCAATCGGGGCCTTCGGGCTGATGGCCGGGGCCTTTGTTCCAGCTCCTCCCATGTGAGAGCGCCCTGACCACCAGAGGGCAGCTCCTGCATTCAGCGTCTGCCCCCTGGAAGGCAGTGTGTGTCATAGTGACCAGTCATTCCCAGTCCTTCTCTTGTTAGTGTCACTTTGCATATTACCCTTTTACTATCTAGGACTGGTGCCGGGTGCATGGGTGGGGCTGGCTGGTTTGCCATGAAGAGTGTCCCAGGTCAGGGTGGGGGTCCTGCTTGGGTGCCTGGCCAGTCTGGATGAGGGAATGATGGCTGTTTGCTGCTGGTCACACCCCTTTCAGGGTGTGGGTCCCCACTGGGGTGCCTGGGCAGTCTGGGTGAGGGGCTGAGGGCTGTTTTCAGGATGACCA
>NW_006284938.1:191303-192153 GCF_000327345.1 Myotis davidii
TTGCAGCTCTAGCTCTGAGGCCTCCGCTGCTGAAAGCAGGTATCTGGGGTTTGTTTAACTTCTATAATTGCAACATAGTTGTTTAGAGTGCAGCTCAGAGCTGGGCAGCGGCAGGCGGGGAACCTTGGCTTCCTCCATCACTGGAACAAACCAGCCTCCTTTTCTCTTTAGCTGCCTGGCTGCCAGCCGCCATCTTGTTTGGCAGTTAATTTGCATATCACCCTGATTAGCCAATGGGAAGCGTGTCGGAGGTACGGTTCATTAACATGTTTGTCTATTATTAGATAAGATAGATATATATATACTATTTTGACATGTACTTTTTTGCAGTAATGTAATTACCGCATGAATCTTTCTTCTAATTAATTTCATTTCCATGTTCACAAATATATGCACTAGTACAAAAAAATGTGGAATGTACACTGTAATTGAAAAAAATTTAAACATTAGAACAAAAAAACACACAACTCAAAACCACAACTTGGAGAAATCTTTTTGAGGGGTGTGCATATGTGTATGGGTTTCACTTGTATATGGTAGAACACATTATCATCATTGCTGCCATTATTTAAGTACTTCAAGCCCAGTGCACGAATTCATGCATGGGTGGGTTCTAGCCAGCCTGGCCTCAATCGAGGAATTGGGGCTGGGCCTGTCTGAAGAAGGAGATGGTGGGAGGTTGGCCAGCCATCCAGCCCCAATTGGGGCTGATCAGGGCCCGGCAGGCTGGGGGAAGTGGCTATGGGCAATTGGCCAAGGGTCCCCACCCCTGATTCATGTTGGGGGGCTGATTGGGGGCAAGCAGAATGGGGGAGAGGCCATTGGTGTTTGGCCGGCCGGCCCTGCCCTT
>NW_006284938.1:193289-194763 GCF_000327345.1 Myotis davidii
CACTGATTGGCGTCCTCCTGCACGCCCCCTACTGGGGATAGAGCCCACAATCCAGACATGTGCCCTTGACTGGAATTGAACCTGGGACCCTTCAGTCCATAGGCCAATGTTCTATCCTCTGAGCCAAACCAGTTAGGGCTTGCTAGCTTTTTATATATATAGATTATTGCTTTGTGCCCTAACCATCACCAAGTGCTTTTTTTATTGTTTAAAGTATTACATATGTCTCCTTTTTCCCCAATTGATACCCCCCCAGCCCATCTTAGTCATTACTAGTGACTTTGAGTATGTTATCATATGACTCTCAACAAGACCCCAGTGCCCCAGTGTCTGTGTCCATTGGTTATGCTAATATGCATGCATACAAGTCCTTTGGTTGATCTCTAACCCCCAACTTTCTCTCTGAGGTTGGAAGGTCTGTTCAGAGTTACCTGTCTCTGGTTCTATGTTTGTTCATCAGTTTATGTTGTTCATTAAATACCACAAATGAGTGAGATCATGTGATATTTATTTTTCTCTGACTGGCTTATTTTACTTAGCATAATGCTCTTCAGTTCTATCCATGCTGTTGCAAATGGTAAAAGTTCCTTCTTTTCAAGCAACACCAGAGACCCAGTGCACGAAATTCGTACATGGGTAGGGTCCTTAGCAGCTGCTGGCTGACTTCCAGGGCCTCCCTTCCCTGGCTAACAACTTCTGGACGGGGCCTTCCTTCATTCTGCACTGCCCCCTCGTGATCAGTTCACATCATCGCAAGCAAACTCCTGGTCCATCAAACACCTGAGGGTACACTGTGCATATTAGCCTTTTATATGTATAGACTAGAGGCCCAGTGCACAAAATTTGTGCACGGGGCGGGGGGCGCGTCCCTCAGCACAGCCTGCACCCTCTCCAATCTGGGACACCTCAGGAGATGTCCGACTGCTGGATTGTACCAGCTGGCAGTCGGACATCCTTCTCACAATCGGGACTGATGGCTCCTAACCACTCACCTGCCTGCCTCAATGATTGCCCCTAACAGCTTCTACCTGCCAGCCTGACCACTCCCTTGCTGGTCTTATTGACACCTAAGTGCTCCCCTGCCAGCCCAATCTCCTCCAACTGCCCTTCCCTACCAGCCCAATTGCCCCCAACTGCCCTCCCTTTCAGGCCCTGTCTCCCTCAACTTCCCTCCCATGCAGGCCTGGTCATCCCCAACTGCTCTCCCCTGCTGTCCATCTTGTGACGACATGGGGCGGCCATCTTCTGTTGGCCATCTTGTGATGACATGGGACGGCCATCTTCTGACAACATAGTGGTGGCCATCTTGTGATGACACGTGGGTGTGTGGATCAATTTGCATATTACCTCTTTATTATATAGGACTAGAGGCCCAGTGCACAGAGCAGTGCCCATCAGGGGGTTGGGGCTCCATACCCTGTCACGTACAGAGCAGGGTCGATCAGGGAGTTGTGGAGCTCCCCCCTGTCATGCA
>NW_006284938.1:195257-204098 GCF_000327345.1 Myotis davidii
GCTCTGATATCCCGGCTCGCTGAAAGCAGGTTTCTGGGGTTTTGTTTAGCTTCTATATTTGTAACTATGTCTCAAACTGCAGGCTCAGAGACCGGCAAGGCAGGCGGGGAACATTGGAGTCCTCCATCACTGAAGCAAGCAAGCCTCATGTTCGCTTCAAGCTGCCTGGCTGCCGGCCGCCATCTTGGCTGGCAGTTAATTTGCATATCGTCCTGATTAGCCAATGAGAAGGGTAGAGGATGTATGGATAATTACCATGTTTCACTTTTATTAGATATGATTCCATTGTGTAGATAAACCACAGTTTTTTAATCCACTCATCTTCTGATGAGCACATAGGTGGTTTCCAAATCTTACCTATTGTAAATTATGCTGCTGTGAACATAGGGGTGCATATATCCTTTTTGATTGGTGTTTCTGTTTTCTTGGAATATATTCCTAGAAGTGGGATTACTCGGTCAAATGCGAGTTCCATTATTCATTTTTTGAGGAAACTCCATACTGTTCTCCACAGTGGTTGCACCAGTCTGCATTCTCACCAGCAGTGCACGAGGATTCCTTTTTCTCCACATCTTGTTATGGCCTTTACTTTGAGGTTTAATTTGTCAGATATAAGCATTGCTACCCCAACTTTTATTTTTACATTTCCATCTACTGAAATTTTTTTTCTTCCCTCACTATCAGTGTGTGTGAGTCCCTTGTTCTGAGCGGGGTATCTTGTAGACAGGTGATATATGGGTCATATTTTCTTATCAATTTAGCTACTCTATATCCTTTGATTAGTGCATTTAATCCATTTATTGGTAAGGTTATTATTTATGTCTGTGTTCCTTCTTCACTTCTTATTTCTTCTTTTACAGCAGTTTCTTTAGCATTTCTTGCATTGTTGGTTTGGTGGTGATAAACTCCCTTAGTGCTTTTTTTTTGTCTGTGAAGTTCCTGATTTCACCTTCAATTTTGAATGATAACTTTGCTGGATAGAGTATTCTTGGATTCAGTCCCTTGCTTTACATTACTTTGTATATTTCATTCCATTTCCTTCTGGCCTGATGTGTTTCTGTTGAGAAATCAGTTGATAGTCTAATGGGAGATCCCTTATAGGTAAGTGTCTGTTTTTTTCTGGCAGCCTCTAAGATTCTTACTTTGTCATTGCTGTCTTTCAATTTAATTATGATGTGGGTTGGTGTCAGTCTTTTTGGGTTCATCCTGTTTGGGACTCTTTGAGCTTCTTGGACTTGTGTGAGTTTTTTCTTCCCGTATCTGGGAAGTTTTCTGTCATATTTCTTCAAACAGGTTTTCTATTCTTTGCTCAGTTTCCTCTCCTTTTGCCACCCATATTATGTGGATGTTGTTTTGTTTCATGTTGTTCCAAAGATCCCTTATACTCTCCTCCTGATTTTTTAAAGTTTTTTTTTGTTTGTTTGTTTTTCCAGTTACTGCTCTGCTTGGGTGTTTTTTCCTACCTTGTCTTCTATCTAGCTGATACAGACCTCAGCTTCTTCTAGTCTATTGTCCTTTATTGCAGCGATGTCATTCTTCATTTCTTCGTGGTTCCTCTTCATTTCCTCTTTATTCTTACACGTGTTGTTGAATTTGTCTTCCATCCTTTTCAACATCCTTATCACCATTGCTCTGAATTCTTTATATGAGAAATTGCTTGCCTCCATTTCATTTACTTCCTTTTCTGGTGTTTCTTCCTTTTCTTTCATATGGGGCTGTTTCTTTGTCTCCCCATTTTTGCTTCTCTCAGGGTGTCTGGTTATGTGGCTCATTCTCTACGACATTCACCAAAAGGCACAAAATACAACTTGACTAGACATGACACAGAGGGAACAAAACATGACTTTATTTACAACACTTATAACCCCAAATAAAGGTGACCACCAGCAAAAAGTGAATTAGGGGAGAGAAAAGAAGCAAAAATGATTTTGAGAAAAGGAAAAATGGTAAGAGAGAAAAGAAAAAGGAGAAAAAAGAAGGGGAAATATACATATATGGAAAGAAAAATCCACAAAACCAACAAATAAACCAAAAAATGCAAACAACATACAACCAGAAAAAAAGTTTGTAACTGCATCTGAAGAGGCAGAGTTAATTTTCATATGGTAAGTTAAAGGAATTGACTGAATTGGAGAATGACCATGATTCAGTATAGAGGAGGTAGAAAAGGCCTGAGTTTGGTGTGTGAAACTAATTAAGCTAGTAGTAGGAGAGCATGTAAGGAGAGGAAAAACAAAAGCATAAAATAAAAACTAATTAATTAAAAATAATTAAAATATATACACTAATAAAAGAGAACTATGCAAATTAACCACCACTCCCTCACTCTGCTACACCCACCAGCCAATCAGAGTGAGACATACTACTAATCAGACATCAACAAGAAAAAATATTGGCTAGTGAAGAAAAAGAGAAGGGTACATGGACTTGGAGCAGTGGAGAGGAAATTAGATATATGAGTAAGACAACGTGAGTGAAGACTGAAGATGACTGAAGATGACAGTGGCCTCAGAGCTAGAGTGAGCAGGAGGCTTGGGTTGCTCCCCACAATGGAGGAAGCCAGCCCTGGGCTCCGCTCAAGGAGGGGCTGGGGGCAAAGATGAATTTTTAACAAGGAGTTAAAAAGAACGGATAGAGAAAAACTAACGCAGCACCCTATGGATCAAAACAGGATGAAAAAGGAAGTGAGGAAGAAAAGGTTGGCAAAAAGGAAAAAAAATAGATAAAGTAAAATAATAATGAAAATATAAAAATAGAATGTAGAACTGTAATAAAAATAAAAGGTTAAAAATATAATAAAAATAATAAAATTAAGAAAAAAGAAAAAAATTGAATTTCTTTAATAAAAGATAAAAAATAAATAAGTAGTGAAGTGTTGTTCACTTTAGCTGAGTTTTAATGTGCCTTGAGGGCTGGTTTAAGACCCCTCTCTACTGTTATGTCTGCCACATCTCAGTTTCATGTTAGGTAGTCGATACAATGTTGAAGATCCCAATGTTCCACCGCTCCTCTGTGTCAGATTTCACAGCCTTGGTTTCAGGCAGGAGGGATCCATCTGCCTGCTTTGCCTGCTTTCAGTCATATACAGAAGTGTCTATTTCTAACATGGGCTCTAGGTGGGGCTGTTGCTGTATTAGTTTCTGGGTCCAAATGGCCCCTCAACCCAGTTCCCAGGGACTCCCCGGGGGTATTCAGAATCCTTGTTTCCCTCCCAAGCTCAAGGCTCAGTGTGGCTGTGCTCCTAGGAGGGGCCTGGTCTTTAGGAGAAAAATGACTGTTCAGGGTTGGAAGGGCCAGACTGTCCCAGAGTTGGCTTCCTGGTTGCCTGTCCCTATTTTGCTCCTCAGCCTCCACAAAACAGACTACTAATCAAACAGTCTGCATGGCAGCCTCAGTGAGTGTTTGTAATTGAAAGATCCTATGTATTGGGTTCAGCGAGCAAAAGTAAGGAAAATATAAAGACAGAGCAATTGTGCCACTCCGTGTCTCTCTCCTCCCCATCACTGCACAACCAGTGCAGAACTTCAGGCTGCTTCTCTGGGTGCAGCCTCCCACGGCTGTGGACTTATATCTAGAGTCCCCATATGCCAGCAGCCCTGTGGACCGCCTTCCACAGTCGAGTGTTATGCATGTCCCCAAGGGACACAGACTTGATGCAGCACAGTTTCCTTCTGACCCTCTCGTCCCAGCTGCATGCGTCTCTCTCTCCAGCCCAGATCCCTGATTCTACTGTTCTCCAGGCATTCCTCCATCCTTTCTTGCCATGGTTTGTCTACCAGCTACATTTAATTCATCAGTTCAAGGTAGATGTTATTTGATTCAGCTGTTTCTTCTATCTGCTCTGTCAGAAGGCTCAGGACATATCCGCCTATTCGGCTGTCATTTTGTCTCCCCCTGGACAAACTCCTTAGGTGCCCACAGCTGAGGAGGCTGGAGTCTTGTGGTTCATGTGTTTGCAGTGAAGGCAGCAGGTTCTTGGCTGGTGTGGGTGTAGGTTCCCGGGTGGTGTCTGAGGTCTCCCTGGGTGAAGGTAAGGCGTGGCTCCCAGTCACAGCCACTCCTTCAAGATGGCACAATCTCTGTGGCAGAGCCAGCCACCCCAGGAGAGATTTCAGTGATAATAGAGGCTGCCCAGCTAAGGGACCCTGGTCTGCCAGCCCAGAAAAGTCCTGTGAAATATAACAACCCTCACTCACAACACACAGGTGTAGACAGAGCTGACCCTAGAGCCTGTACCATCAACAACTGACATTTATGTAAGCCTTTCCAACATGCAGAATCCTATGTCATATGGCATCCCATTCTGTCATTATGAATTCAGATGTGTAAATGTTATTCCCATTTTACAGAAAAACAGCCCTAGAGAGGTTGTTTGACTCACCCAAATTCACACAGTCTAGTAGTGGAGCCATGTCAGAAATTCACATGTTCCGATTTTCAGGTCAGGTGTCTTCCATAAAATCTGATTTCCTATTATCTATATACATAAAAGGCTAACATGCTAAGTGTCCAACCATCCAACAGGTTTGCTTTGATGTGCAGTGACCACCAGGGGGCAGACGCTCAATGCAGGAGCTGCCGAGCTGCAGTGACTTGGCAGCATCGGTTCTTGGGTGATGCACACCAAAACCAGAGAGGAGGGAGCCCAATTTCTTGCAGGGCCATGCCATTCTACCTTTGGCCATGGGTTATATTGTTGCTAGGGCATGTTGACCCTGAATCTGGTTTACTGCAAACTTGCATTTGCATGGCATACCCTGTACAATAGCAACTTTGCAGAGTGCCTTCTTTCACTCTGGGACCCCTCGGGGGATGTCGGAGAGCTGTTTTTGGCCCGATCCCCACAGGCCAGGTCGAGGGACCCCACCTGCCAGAGGGACCCTACTCACTCCACACATGCTGGGAAGGGACCACAGGAGGTTGATTCCAGGGCATGTCTGGCCCATCTTGCACAGTCCCGCCCTGCTGGCCACCTTCTAATTAATTTCCTTTCAATGTGCATGAATCCATGCACCAGGTCACTAGTTTACTATAACAGTGTGGGCTCAAGTATTCAGATTGTGTTTATTATACTGTTGTAAAAAAAAAAAAATCTGTGGAATTGCCATGTAATTGACTAACTGTGGAATTCTTTCTTTTTCTTTTAACTTTAAAAAAGAAGAATTTATATACTGTTAAAATCTCTTAGCACTTCCTTTATGGATGTCCCTTTAATAAAAACATATATCAGGCAAAACTAAAGTCCTTGGGAACTGTCCATTTAAATTTGAATGCCCTATTTTTCAAGATTTGTTACCTGAACCTAAAGAAGACCATGATATATTTGTCTGGTTGATTTGGAGCCTCAAAGCTGGGGGTAGAAAGTGGATAGCATTTATTTCCAAAGCTTTGTAACTTACTACATTTCTTATTTTATTTGTTCCTCACAATAACCTTGTGGGCATGTCAGGATTAGTATTAGCTCCATTTTGTAGATAAGAAAACTGAAGTTCAGAGAGGTGAAGTGACTTGCCTAAGTTTACGTAGTAAGTTGCTCTTTTTACTGCATCACCTCTGTTTTAGCAAGTATTTTATGTTTAAATATTCACATTGCTTACTGGGGAATGGTGTATTGCCTTCTCCAATCATCTAGCACAGTGCCTTTCCCATTACACATGCTCAATAAACATCTGTTGACTGATGTTAGAGCAATATCAGCTCAAAGAGTGCTCTATGCAAATGTTCTTATCTTTGAAAGATAGTTGCTTAGTAAATTCTGAGATAATGCTGGACCTCTGCTTGTTTGATAGTGTTTTAAGTTCTTTTTGAGGTCTCTTAACCAGACTGGTCTCTTGTAGAAAGTAATGAAAAAGAACAATGGTTATAAAAAACAAAGCTTAATAGGAAAAGACAAAATGAGAGCCCATGCTATTTATCAGGGTGATTTAAAAAAATAGAATTTCAATGAAAATTCTAAGATATGCTTAGAACTTTTAAGCAACTTTGGAGGCATAGGGGTACAGGAGTTAATAGAATGATATTGTGTCTCAATCCATACAGAGAACTTTAAAGCCTTAATGACTTATATTTCATCAAGAGAAAACTGTTTTTCTACTTAACTGTAGCAGATCCACACCATAAATTATCATGACTGTTAAACAAAGGTCCAGCACTGGTTTCCTCTAATGCAAAACTTGTATGTTGCACTTTAATGAAATTTTATATGCATGTTCAAAGCAAGGCACACTTTATGCCATGGAGAGGGTGATGCTCTGAATTGTTGAATTTATTTTAAAGTAAATCTTTTCAATGACCTTAGCTGCTAACATCCACCTACTTACTGAGCTAAGAAAAGTTATCTGAGTGCTTAAATAAAATGGCATGATTTAAACAAGGCTGACAACAGCACCATGGCTACAATCTGATTTTGATTATGCATTGCTTAGTTTATGGAATGCTATTTTTTATATTCCTGTGCATTTTGTTTTATTTGCAAAAGAGAATTAACCAGTGATTTAAAGTAATCTTTGATTTTTTTAAATAAGCTTGTGCTGGTATATAAAGGTATAAAAGCCACACATTGGGAAATAAGCTAAGGAAATAAGGTTTTGTTTTCATTACAAACTAAAAATCAACCATTTTTTTGGGTGGGGGGGGTTCAGATGGAAAAAGGAAAAATCCTATGAAGGATGGATTGTTATGTTAAAATTTCCAAATAATAATTTCCTGCATTGTTCACCATTTTAAAACCATATCTCAGCTGCAGATACTGGTTCACTTGGTGGCCTTGAATAAACCATATTCCTGCAGTCCAGATTTTATCTTTTGTAGACAACATATGTCCTTGAAATAGCATTGAAATGATTTCTTTTTTATAAATAAAAATTGAAGTCCTAATTATCTTGTAATGGTGGTGGAATTACAATCTTGGCTTTAACAATAATTTAAAGAAGAAATTTCTTAGGAGTCTGATGTCTTCCTGATCCTTGGGTCTCTATGATTTGTTCAACCAGAAGAAGTGTATTATGTGATCTGTTTAACCTTCTCACTGTGGCAATATGTACATGATGACTGAACTATCTGATGAACAATAAAAATGCAGTCACAGAGGCTTTATTTCTCCCCCCGGTATGTCAGTCAACTACTTATTTAATAAATTAATTTTCCAAAGGGACCGGTTGTTTGTATGCCAAGTCGACATAGCCACAGTAACTAAATTAAATTCCAGTGTGATGGATGTTTCTGATGAAGTGCCATGGAATCATGGAGAAGGCTAATCAGTTCGTCATTATTTATTTGCTGGCAAAAAGCTTGGCTCTGGTGGGTATACATTAATCGATTCCTCGAACCTAGTGCTTCAAGACTGGAGGACCCTTTGTTGAACAGATGAGGAGACTGAAGCCTAGGATAAGAAAGTTTCTTGCCCAAAGACATATATATAGTCAGTGCACATCATAGCGACTGGTTGACCAGTTGACTGTCTGCCCCCTTGGTGCAGTGCTTGTCAACTCTATGAAAAACTATTTTCATTGTGTATCTATTCTGTGCCCAACACTTTGTTAAGCAGTCACTTTTAGGGTGAGATGCAAGGAATGTAAAGGATGACCTCTGGCCTCACCGACTTGACATTTGAGTATAGAACTAGATTTGTAGAAATGGCTGACATCAATGTAAGTGAAATAAAAATTACAAGAAGAGAGATAATGTGAGCTAGAGTAGGAGAAGTAATCCTCATCAAGGCCGATGAAACATTTTAATACTATTAGCACACTCCAGAGGGAAATGGAATGCCAAAAATTTAGATTGTCTAAAAGATCAGGATCAACCAACACTCAATATTAAACAATTTCCTTTGACCCTGATTTGTGGCTTTTATACCTGGTTTGGTAGTAGCTCACATTCATCACATAATTGCTGAAGTTATGTTTTGTTGAGTGAATATAGTATTCTCATTAAAATTGACCACCATTTTCTGACAACTATTTTGACTGTCTGAATTATGAAAATATTTATACAAACATTCTTCAAAGAAATACAAAATTAAAATTTATTTTTCTGAATCAATTGAAACAAGTGCATTAGCTCAGTTGCTAGCAAAATAGCTGTTTTCAAAAGAAGCATATATTGTGGATCTTAAGATGGACCCAAATATGTCTATTTTTTGTTCTTTCTCCTTAAAAAAATAATTCGATCATTTTTCTGGAAGGTGTGTATTGATACTTCATGCTCTGCATTTTTTTCCGCTAAAGAGTGAGTTGGTGCCTTGGTACTATCTGATTGGTGTTTACACCCATGTTTATGATTTGTTGTTTGGCCACCAAATAATTCTTTGTCTGGCTATCTCATCTTTCAAATCTCATCTCTGTCTCTGGGAAGCTACTAGCTATAATCCTCCTGCCAAATGCCAAACTAATATACTCCTGTCCTTTCAGGTTAGAAACCCATCTTCTGTGCTCTCCTACCACCCTGAACATACTTGCAATGAACCTGAGATATTTGGGGGGTTGAGAACATGTTTTTTATTTTTATATTCCTAGTGTATGGCCCAGAGTAATAGCCTAATGCAGCCAATACAGAATGTAGCATTGTTCACTTATTCAATTCAGTTGGTGCCTGTGTTAGGTCTTCAAAATATAAAGTCCAGTTGAGAAGCTATAGTTAAAGTCATCCTATATAATAAAAAGGTAATATGCAAATTAACCTTCACACCCTCACAAGATGGCTGCCTATGACCAGGTCGGCAAGGGGGTTAATGAGGGATGACCAAATGCCTGAACAAGCAGACTGCATGGGGTGACCAGGCTACAGGGGGGTTAGTGAGGGACGACCAAATGACTGAACAGCAGGCTGCATGGGACAACC
>NW_006284938.1:204223-212964 GCF_000327345.1 Myotis davidii
CCCTGACTGGGAATTGAACTGCAATTTACTGGTTCATCGGTTAATTCTCAACCACTGAGCCATGCTGCCCAGGCTAATATAATGTATTTTGAGTGACAGTGGTAAGTTCAAACCAGTAATGTCTATCAGGTTGTCAGTGGTGGGATACTGGCTGGCAGAAGGGGGCAGTTAGGGGTGTCCAGGCTGGCAGGGGGAGCAGTTAGGAGCGATCAGGCTGGAATGCAGAGGCAGTGAGGGGCGATAAGGCCAGCAGGGGGTGCAGTTAGGGGTGACCAGGCAGGCAGGCAGGTGAGCAGTTAGGAGCCAGTGGTCCCAGATTGTGAGAGGGATGTCCAGCTACTGGTTTAGGCCTGTTCCCTGGCAGTTGGACATCCACCAAGGGATCCTGGATTGGAGAGGGTGTAGGCTGGGCTGAGGGGACCCCTGCCATGCACAAATTTTGTGAACCAGGCCTCTATTAGTAGTAATAAAAGTGAAAATAATAGAGCTAACTTTTCCAATATGATAGACACTGATTTCTGTGTGTTATGTGACTTCCCCATTTTACAGGACAAGAAAAATGGGACAGGTGTTCAAAAACTTTGTCCAAGATCACATGGATAAGATCTTATTGTGGAGCTGAAATGAACACACAGGTCATGTGAATCCTTAGCTGTTCTGCTAACCTATGATGATACCCCAAGAGAGGTGCTAGAATAGGGGCAAGCCCTACATGATCTGGGGCTCTGTAGTGGACAGGGCTGATGAGACCTTTGTCCCTTATACTATCTAATAAAATGGTAATATGCAAATTGACCATCACTCCAACACACACGATGGCCACCCCTATGTGGTCAAAGATGGCTGCCCCCATGTGGACACAAGATGGCCTGCAGGGGAGGGCAGTTGGGAGGGACCAGGCCTGCAAGGGAGGGCAGTTTGGGGTGATCAGGCCTGCATGGGAGGGTAGTTGGGGGGGAACCAGGCTGGCAGGGAGGGCTGTTAGGGGCAACCAGGCCTGCAGGGGGCCTGATCCCACCGGGCAGTCGGACATCCCTCGAGGGGTCCCAGTTTGGAGAGGGTGCAGGCTGGGCTGAGGGAGACCCCCCCGCTGCCCCCTTCCCCTCATGCACGAATTTCACACACTGGGCCTCTAGTCTTAAATAAGTATTGAATTTAAGTTCATGGCCAAGTATGTGGTATAAGTGACCCAATATCTATTCCAGAAAGAAACCCATGATTCCCCTCTTTGGTTTAAGCACCAGATTCGGTGCTTGCAAGGAAGGTCTATAGATTTTGACAATTCAAGTTTGAAAAGTTCATGAGTTCAAAAAGGGTAGAGATTTTTGGGGGGTTGTTATTTGCTGGTTCACTTGTAAGGCTTAGAACTGTGACACACAGTACATGCTTACTTTTTGTTGAATAAATGGATAGAATAAACTGCTTGAAATTTTGTGCAATGAAATTTGTGAAGAGACCATTCAGAAGTGCACAAATGAGGTCTAAGGGAAGACCTAAAATCATGATGGTCAGTCACGTGTTAGGTGTGTTGCTTTACCTTCAATAGATATGTTCCTGAAATAGCATGCTTATTACAATTTTATAAATTACATGCTCTCTATGCGCATCTTGCTTGCCAGAAATACTGTGGGAGGGTTTTTTTTGATGAAAGTAGTATCTCTCCAAAACAACCCTAAGCTTGTCAGTTTAGTGATTTTAGATTTTTATGTATAGCATTTTTTTTCACTAGGCATGCCTACATTTAGTACCTATGATATTGCTGTAAGGGTAATTGTGCTGACTTTTTAACATAGGTGTCTTAACTTGTTACCATCACTGTATCAAGGCTTTTATGTAGCACTAATGGGGGTGGGGAGAACATGACTTCTAATATTTGCTGAATATTTTTCTCCATATTTTTATAGCATTGTCTCCTCTGAGCCAGATGCCCTTTTTGTTTGTTTTTTCTTTCTTCTTCTTTTTGAAAATAGTTCTTGCTTTGGAGGCTAACCTAGGATTTGGGTTTTCCAGAGGTATATTTTTAAACTGGACACATTTTCTATTTATACCTTTGGAGGATTTGTTTTACAATTTTATCCTAAAGATGTGCAGAAAAGTTTCCATATGAGTTGATTTCTTTAATTTATTAAATTTATTAGGGTGACATTGGTCAACATGAGCATATAGGTTTCAGGTGCAGGTTTCTATGTTACAAGATCTGTATATTACACTGTGTGCCCACCACCCAAAGTCAAATCTTCTCTTATCACCTTATATTAGGAATGAGTTGATTTGTAAGAACTATGTACAATGGTTCAATGGTTAGGGGTAAGAGAACTAGCACTTGCAGAAC
This sequence comes from Myotis davidii, assembly GCF_000327345.1. Taxonomy (NCBI): domain Eukaryota; kingdom Metazoa; phylum Chordata; class Mammalia; order Chiroptera; family Vespertilionidae; genus Myotis; species Myotis davidii. The sequence continues at coordinate 206,556 of NW_006284938.1, forward strand.
ATTATGAAACATGCTTTAAACAAATCACCTCATTGACCAGGCAACTGAAAAGATAGGTGTTTTTTACCCCTGCCTTCACATGGTTGGACATCAACTATGTCAAAGTTGGACATAATAGAGTTTGATAGGCAACTTAAAAATAAAATTAAAAAATAATCTTGAACAAAACTTATAAATGTTATTTTATTGTTTTCACAGTGAGAAATTAAAGGTGACAATGCAGGTCAAGAAATATAGATAGAAACAGAAAAGGTAATGAAGAAATCTTGAATATTTTAGTGTAGATAAAAGACCCAGCTAGTAAATTAACCATTTATTAAGGTTTATACTAGGGGAAGAAATGGTAGGTATGTATAGGGCTTTAATAAATTAAGTTTCATAATCACAAATGAAACATATCTGAGTACTAAAGATGTAGGAGGAACACAAGAACCACAATGGTCCTCTTTAAAAAGTTAATTATTAAATACCAATTATATTTTGACCAATTGGTTTTGAAGTTCTATAACAGTCTAAACTTCATTAGTGCACATATATTCAGAATGCAAGGTTAAAACTTCATACGAAGAAGGATGAAGACCATTATCGTTGGATCTGATTAGTATCTTACCAAGAAATCACAATGAAATGCTAGTGCACATAATAATGCCATTGAAAAATGGAATGAGTGGCACATGTTTACCTTACAGACTTTTGTATACAAATACAGTTACTCATATATTTTGTAGAAAAAAATATAAATTTGATGAACCTGTTTCAAGAGGCTTGAAAAGTTAAAGTGAATTCTAAATGTAGATTAGTAGCAAATGATAGCAGCCCAGCCAAGTATTACTTCCGTTGATTAATTTATAGGGATACTGATCAATGATTTTAACCAACAGCTACATATGGTAAAATCCTAAAGTGATCTGTCTGTTAAAATTACATTAAGTAGAGCATTTGATTTATTTCATAGTTTCTCAAAGCTCAATTTTAATTTCATACAAATAATGCATTAGTCACCTGGAACAAATGACACATTGACTAAAGTTGTGATTTTGTCTGCTTCTTATCATCAGATTTAGCCCAATATTATATACTAGGGGCCCAGTGCATGAATTCATGCATGGGTGAGGTCCCTCTGGGTGTCCTGCTGGGATCAGGCTGAAACCTGCAGTCCAACACCACCTGCAGCTCCTACCTGCCACTCCCACTCATCCTGGCCCCACTGTGCCTGCTGCAGGCTCGTGCCCAATCAATCCCAATTGGGAGAGGCTGGCGCTGCAGCAGTAGTGCTCACCAGCCATGATCCTTGCATCTGGTGTCCTCCCAAGGGGAGTGGCCTGAGGGATTGTGCTGAAACCGGCTCTCCGACATGCCCCTAGGGGTCCCAGATTGCAAGAGGGCAGAGGCCAGGCTGAGGGACCCCACTGGTGCACAATTGGGCTGGGGAGGGACCACTGGAGGGCTCCAGGGCTTGTCCAGCCCATCTCGCTCAGTCCAGATCTGCCTACCACCAGCAGCAAGCGAACCTACTGGTCGGAGCATCTGCCCCCTGGTGGTTAGTGCACATCACAGTGACTAGTTGACCAGCTGACTGCCCCCTAGTGGTTAGTGCATGTCATAGCAAGCAGTTGAGCAAACTTAGCATATGATTAGCATATTATGCTTGATTGGTTGTTTGGTTGTTCTGCTGTTTGGTCTATTTGCATATTACCCTTTTATTATATAGGATTATTATATAGGATAGGATAGCTTTGTATTATTTTCCCCTCCAAAATGTTTGCGGGTAGAGTGTGATCTTTACCTCTCCTGTTTCATATCTCATTACATGGGACAGGATCATATAGCCCTTGTAGTGCCTCTGGGTTTCTGGAGTAAGGACAACTTTCTGATTTGGGTTTAGTATTAAGATCTACCACGGCTACAGTGAGGCAGATACAAGGTTTTACAGACATTGCCCCTCTTAATAAACAATTAGCTGAAACATTTCATTTTTTATTAGTAACCAATTTGGGATGGTTAAATTTTCAGATCTATTGTAAAGTAAATTTAATAAAATAACACTAAAATTGACTAAAACAAGTTAAAATGCCAGAGACCACCAAAAATTAAGTCACAAAGGTGTATGCTCTCTTGGAGCAGACACTGTAGCATTGATTGCCCAGGGAAAAGACTTCACAACCCCAGGGTCAAGAGGAGATGGTGGGCTGGAGTTGAGTACCTAGGAAAAGTTCAGTGGTCTCACCACCCTCATTTAATTGCAGTACCAAGGCCTATCTACCTTTTACACTCTGATCACTGTTTCTGCCATCTTTAATTAAAAAATTAATTGCCTTAATAGAAGATGGAAAGGTGAATTTGCCCAACAGAAAAACTTTGACATCTGTTCAGCCTGCAATTGAATACCAAAAGTAGAAGAGGGAAGTTTTAAATTCATGGCTGGCTGAAAATATGTGGGTATATATTTTGAAGATGTAAAAATCATGATTAGTAAAAAGTTCATAGAACTTCGTGGATATCAAAAATCTCTTTAAAACTAAGGTAAATGATGATGTATGGAGTAAGTTTCCTTAAATTGAATATAATCATAAAAATTCGAGGAAAAACAATATATTTTTCACAATTTATTAGTTTTCATGCGGGGAGAGTTTTCAAAGTTTGACAACCCCTGGCACATTCCTGTTTGTAATGAGAACCTTATGAGGTGCCGGGCTTCGGTTTTCTTAGGCAAAGCCTCCTCCCCAGGGGTATCATAAATGATATGCAAGTCAGAAACTTCATGGCTCATGGCATTTCTCAGAGATGTTTTAGTTAAGCTGCCTCACACAGCTACAGGGGTAGAAGTTTGGAGGAGAGTCCACTCATAAATCTTCCTGGGCTTTAGTTAATTATTTTGTTGTTGTTCATAGGAATTTGAAAGGGGAATACATAACTGAATGAATGTGTCTACATGACTTCACAGAAATGGTCCAGTTTATTGGGGTTTATATGACTTTTATTATTTCATAGGCACACATTCATTTAACAACAACCACCATTTAAAAAACCCACACACAGAGATATAAACACCAGTAACATGCAGAGACAAAAGAAGGAAAAGTGCAGTGTCAAAGTTAGTGCAATTTTGCCAGGCATTTTCTTCGGTCTCATCTTTCCATTTCTTTCTTTTTATTTCCCATATGTTGTGAAATTTTGTGATTAAGCAAAGTCTCACTTATAAATTTGGGACTTATCTTGCAGGATATGTGGTGTGGGGGTGCCTGGTAAGTCAAGAAATGGGCATTTGTGAATTCATGTTTGCTTAGACATGTTCCAGCACCTGGGTTTCCTGAAGTAATTCTAATGATACTTTATTCTGAAAATAAGTCATTCCAACTATACTGGTGCATTTTGGTGGTGGTGGTGGTTGGAGGTGGGAAAATTCCAATTTGAATTGGCCTGTGTGTTGATCATTTACAGTGCTATTGCCTTGCCTGTGAATTCATCACCTCTCTCACTGCCCTTGGAACTCAGCCTGACTTCAGCAGCCATTGGGGAAAAGCCTGATATTATTTCTAATTCCATACCCCTCTGTTTTCTCTTTCAATCTTTTAAAAATATGTGTTGTTGATTTTAGAGAGACAGGAAAGGGGGGAGAGAGAGAGAGAGAGAGAGAGGAGAGAGAGAGAAACATCAATGTGAGAGAGAAACATTGATCAATTGCCTCCCATACACACTCTGACTGGGAACCCAACCTGCAACCTCGTTATATGCCCTGACTGGAGTCAAACCAGCAACCTTTTGGTACATGGGACAACATTCAACTAACTGAGCCACACCTACCACAGCTCTGTTGCTGTATTTTATGTCCTGACACTTACTCCTATAAATGGTTTAGTAATTACCATTTCATTCACTTCTAATAGCATTTATAAAAAGACAGCCCATAGCATGAGCATCAGTATTCTTTTTCATTGTCTTCCTTTCAAACACATCTGTTACATCTGATAAATTTTCAGACTTGTTTATGCTTTATTAGTAATTTGGGATACTTAAGGTTGTGTTTTGAAAGGGAACAAATAACACTTCTTTCTGGAAGCCACTTAAATAATTTCTCCTAAAGACAATTTATGCATTTTATGAGAGAAAAGCTTAATTGCAGTGAATATAGTAGCCTACACTGAATGACTGAGGAGACTGGACAAAATAAAACATAATTTAATGGAAAAATAAGCAACTTTTACTTTTCATAAGTTTATTTGAAAAGTAATAAATTACTCTGTTTCCTCAGTGGGGGAAAAGGGAACATAACATATTCAGGACACATAAACCTTCAATATCTTGCAAGCTGTTTCAGTGAATTCCAAATTTCAGGTCTAAATCTGTTGTGGCTAATGGGTGTTTATGTCCCATCAATTTAAAAAATCCAAAAAGGCATCTTGCATTGAAATTATCAAATTATTATATCTTCATTTTTATTGAAATGGAAGGCCACTAAAATGCTAGCTCTCTTGTTTTAGCAAATTAAGCCACATTTTTTATATTTCTGGTGTTTATTAGTAAGCCTGAATTTTCATAAATATTCAGTGGATGATGAAGCCTTTCTAGCATCAGTACTATTCACAATAGAATTAAGGGCTCTCTGTGAGCCACATTTTTTTTTTCATAATCATGATCTCCCATTTAAAAACTGAAATGTAAGAATCATAAAAGACACGAAAATATAAAAATATGATTGTTTTCCATGAACCAATGTGAGCTACTTTTAGTGGTGTATAAGCAAATTATAAAAGTAAATATGTCTCAATTTTCATGAAATGCATGATTGTAAAAAGGAGAGATGCTCTGTCTGGTTCTCTACTATATCTATGTCCCAGATCCACATCCCAGCAATCCTTTAGTCTTAGAACTTCAGAGCTTAAGGGGGATCAGAGCTAGGCTAACTCTTTAAAAAAGCTAAACCCTTTCATTGTCTCCACCAGTTGTTACCCAGCTTCTGCTAGTCCTAAAACGGTGGAAGGAGAACCAAACTACCTCTCAAGGCAGCTAATTCCTACCTGTTTGTACAGTTCTGATACAAACTTCATTGTATGTATAAAAAGGGTCTCTCTGGAGGTTCTGGTCCTTGGTTACACAGAATAAGTATAATCTCCTCAGTATACCATAAATCAGCCTTTCCTGGGCATAAAGGCAGTCCTCCTGTGTTCATTGTGTTATAATTTCTCAGGGCAAAATGACCCAGCATGTGGATAATTGCCTAGAGATACTCATAGTGACCCTGTCTAAATATGCAGGTGGGAAGTGGCTGTGCCCTGAATAATCTGGTTCTATTTTAGGGTAGTGTGTGTGGGGGGGGTGGGGGGACTCTCCACCTAGTCGATGCAAACTTTTTCAGAAGTTCTGTTGACAAACAGATCTTCAACAGCCTTTGCCCAGGGAAACCTCCCTCTGGCTATCCCCTTTAATTGCCACAATATGGGAACCCCAAGGGATAGAAATACTAACAGGAACTTTACCAGAGGGAAGCAAGTAATCCTGGTGTCTCCTGAGAAACTGCATATCTCTCACTGTGGCCATATTGGCCTACTACAGAGATGACAATGGTCCCAGGTACTGAACAGCTACTGCACATTAGGCACTTTTCTGAACACTTTCTGTAGCAAAACTCTGTTAAACATTTGAGTAATCTTGTGAGGTAGTGGACATGTGTATTATTGCCAGTTTTAGGATGGAGAAATTGAGGCCCAGAAAGGCCAACTCACTTGCTCAGGGTCACATCAATAGGTAGTAGCAGAACTGGGATTTAAAACCTGGTACTACAACACTGTTCAGTAAGACAGCTCCTCAGAGACAACTCTTCAGATATTGCTCCACACTGACAATGGTATGAAACACTCCTCTTCTGGCTGTGACCTTCCCTTCATCTTGCAAGATGGAGATCTGATCTAAATAGCATTCCACCCTGACACTATATCCTTGAGTGGTCACACTCTCCTTGGGGTCTATACTAAAACCAAACATTTGGGATGGGTAAAATACTAAGTGTTGTGTCTGCTGAAAAGGGGAATGGACACTCACTCATTTTTTCATTCATCAAACATATTGTTAGAGTCTACTATGGGCCAGGCACTGGGGATATCATGGTTGCAAAAATGATGCCTGAAGTCAGATCATTAAACACTTAAAGTAGGATGAGAATCGGGCAAAAGTTTATTGTATCTCTGAAGAGACCACTGTCATATCTTTCCGGGAGCCGGTCCAAGGTCACCTCTCCGAGAAAGGTTGTTTCCCCAGGTAAGGATTTTCCCCTGAAGTTAGGGAGGGAATAAAACCTCTTAACTAAGTGCCAGGCGGGTAATTAATCACTTTAACTATGAACAATCATGCTTAAGCTACATAATCTTTACTCCCTGGAATGGAGATAAGAAATGCCCTAACCTTTGGAATA
>NW_006284938.1:213260-223704 GCF_000327345.1 Myotis davidii
GAGAGAACATGGCTACAGAACCAACCTGGAGAACCTGGAGAACTTGGCTGGAGAACCTAGCAAGAGAACATGGACACAGAACTTGGCTGGAGATTGTGGCTAGAGATCCTGGTAAGGCTGCTGATCAACTGAACGCTGTCTCCGTGTCATTCCTTCTTCGCCGACTCTGTCCACACCTTTGGGGACCCCTGGACCTGCTGGGGTTGGACCCCAGCAATATCTGAAGATTTTTCTGGTTGTAGGGATTATGGCATGTTTAAGAAGACATAAACAGAAACTCCCTGCCCTGTCCTACTCAGTTTACCTTTCAGTACCACTGACCTCATTGATTCATGCAGGAGATTTATGTGAAAGAAATCAGCATGAGAAAGAAGATTGGCCAGAGCCGCAGCAAACCATTTCCAATACACTATTCTGAAAGAGCTCAAGTTATCAATCATATGTTGAAATTCATGGTAGAGGGCATCTGGCTCTCTTTGTGGCTGCCAGGAGGCTAGGCTGACCCAACACTGCCTTGAATAATTTTTTCAGTGTCTAGTCCTCATTATTTTCACCTGTTGCATGAAGAGGTTCTTAAGTCAAAATCTAGTCCCTGTGGCATTGCACTGCATTGCTAATTACTGCAACCTTTTAGTCAGTATTCAATAAACCACTTCCTAAACTGCATTACTGATGAATTATTGTAAACTTCTGAATTCAGCTGTACAGTACAGATTCATTTTTGTTATGGTACCCTAATTAGAAAATAATTTTTGCACACACAATTGTCATAACTACTAGTGGGGCATCCTGAGATGAATAACTCTTGCTACCAAATGGTTTTATGAATATTTAGCTCAGAATCCAGGCTCATCTTGACTTGGGGGAATTACCAATTAAGGAGACTTGAGATTCCATTTTGTTTTGGTCTAGTCTTGGCACCGGAGTATGGATTTTGCAAATAAGACCAAACAGAGCCAGCTGTTCTTTTCTGGAGAGCTACCTTGATTATCAGTGTGGGTGACAGAGGACAAGCTTTGTGTTAAGAAGTTTATTGTATTTAATTGGGCAGTGGCCAGTTGTATTTATAAGGCTTCATTGGCATGGTATATCTCTTCTGCAACTATGAGTCATTTACTGACTGTCAGGTTAGACCTTTATAAGCCATTCTCTATGCTCTGCCCTGAGCAGTGACCCCACATATGACTGAATTTCGAAGAGGAGAAGAAGGGGTGGTATGTAATGTCTGGTCACTTTCCACTTGAGTAGAGTTCACCTATGCAGTTGAATGAAGAGGAGAATATGTCTTGCTTTTAAGCTAAAACAAGATGACCCTTATTAGAAATGTTGTAGAGGGGATTCCAGTGTTAGATAAAGATTGAAGTAGATGACCTTTGAGTTTGTTTCAACTGCTGAGTTTTTATGATGTTTTAAAATCCTTTAGGAGTTGCTATAGTATAGGGCATTGGCTGTGAATCTCAAGCTTGAAATTGTCAGAAAATAATGCTCAAATCACATTAAATTCACTTTAAATATTAGAAATATATGGCTCACAATATTTTTCCTGATTTTAGGTGGGGGGATATGAGTGGAGGAGAATAGGAAGAAGATTATTGCAACATAAAATATAACAAACAATGAAAATAGCATCAACACTCCAAATTTTATTTCTTTTTAATTAAAAGGTTTGGGAATATATATATATTTACATTTTTTCTTGGCTCATTTGTAAGTTCAACAAATTGAGCCTATTTATTACTATTGCCTCCTATTGACACTTACTTTAATTGTACCTTATATAAATAGAGGCAATGAAGCTAGTGCCGCTCTCCCAAACCTCCTCATTCTTACATTCCTGACTTAGTACAGAGACCTTACTCCATTTCATAATTGACATGGTTATTGTTACAAAAATTGGTTAACTCATTTCTCAGTCAGGAGTGAGATGTTAACATTCTCACAATAGAGAATGTATATTTACCTCCCTCTTATCCACTCACTTTCTGTGTGTTTTCAAAATAAAATCTAAGCATATTCTTATGTGTTCATAACAACATGTAATAAACATTACAATCTTTAAGCATGTTCTTATAGAAATCACTTCTATGAGAATAATATAAAGTGGAAGAAACTACAAGCTAAAAAAAAATACAAGAAAAATAGAACTTAAAATTCAGAGAGGAATTAGAACTCTTCTTTGTGTCCATGCATTAGAACACATACTTTGTGTGTGGCATCAGCTTATGACTTTAGAATGGGTCAGTTAGAGACCTGAGGAAATAAGTTAGTAATGATATTTACCCGTGTGTATACATAGACATTCACTTACATACACACGCTTATATTCACATATATGTAACACATACATACATGAACACATGCATAAGCTAGCTGTAGATTCTAGACTGTTGTGAACTCTTAAGATATGTGGTCCTGCCGAAACCGGTTTGGCTCAGTGGATGTGGTCCTGATACCTTATCCCACCTCCCTCCCCCATGTATACAAACAACCTTTCTTATTCTGTTAACCTTTTGGTCTGGTTGAGGGTTGTTTTCTCTAAACAAATTATGCCATTATGTTATTTTAAACACCATTTTTTAAAGAATAAAATAATCAATGCCAGATGCCCTGAATACTTGTGCATTTAAATTGAAAAAATAATATAAAATAAGCTTATATCTGAGATGCTTCAAAGAGGGAACTTTAATTATACAACATTTTTCAAACTTATAAAATCCCTTAAAGTCCAGGGTGCATTCTGGGCCTGCTACTTGTCTAGAACTATTTTCAAATGCTTTTGGATTTAGAGAAAACCCAAATGCATATTTCCCCACTCTTTTTCCCTCTTTAATTTTGAGACTCCTGTGTGTTTGGAGGGAAATGTAATCCTTATGTTTCTGATTCATTTATACTTAACTCATCAAAATGTTGTTATGTAAGAGACACTTGATGTTAGAGCCTTTGTGAATTTTTAAAACTAAGCTTTTTAAAACCTTCCCCACAACTCCCACTTCTACTTCACACAAGAAAGGTATATTTTACCAAGGATAAATAAACTGAAATACCCAACAGAGTCAAGTTCAGTTCTGAATTCTTTAGTCACAGTGTGCCAGGGGGCTCCAGGTGGTGGGCACTGGGCTCCCATATTTCTGTACTGGGTTGACTGGACTCTCCAGGTCACAGGACTCTTCTGTTTCTTCTTAGCACTGGGTCAGCTGGATGCAGTAGAATTAATTTCTGAATAAATTTAAACTAAATCAGGAATTGACTCCCTTTAACCAGAACTTTCATTCAACTCTTCATAGAAGAAAGACATTTGTTCTTAACTTATCATCTGAAATAAATGTCTTTAAGTGGAAATAACGTCCATACCTCAACTACAGTGTGCCTTCCTGTAAACATTACATATTTTTTTCAAAATTTGTAATCACTTCACCTGCAGTTACTTCTTTTTTTGTTTAATAAGAAATCTGATATAAAGTAGCCAGAAACAGTTTTGACAAATCTCTTTGATTGGTGCTGGTAGCTCTGGCCTTTTCTCCTAAAATAATGTGTTTATGGTTACAAATACAAAGCCCTCTGACAACCACATTCTATAATGACCCAAACAGTGCCCCTGGGAAGAAGTCTCTGTGTAGAAGTCAAACAGTTGAGTGGAGCATAAAGACGGTATACATCACTGAGGCAGTATAGTCATTTATCAGTACTTGGCCTACTATGAACTAAAATTGAACTTTGAGTAGACGCTGCGCTAAACTAGCTTCCTCCTCATGGGGTTTGGCTTGAGGGAGGCAGGCCTTCCTGTCACAGGCATATGAGTGTGGAGATGGATCACCAGGTATGATCCCAGGGGAACCTTTCACAGTACCATTGTCAACATTCCTGCATACTGTGACAATGCAGAGGACCAGCTAATTGTAAACCTTACACAGCCTCTAGTAATTATTCAAACTCAACATACATTCAGATATATCTCACAAAAATTCCACAGCCTGTGGCAAAAATATACTTTTACCTTCCTCTTGCTAAAAGTTTTCTTTAAATAAAAGAGTGTGCCTAGGAATTAACATTGCAACATATTTTATATGAGATCATTTTTGGTATTAATATACTGTTCCTCTATATCATAAACATTAAGAAGTTCTCAGAACCAAATTATATATTCCAGTGTGTGTGTGTGTGTGTGTGTGTGTGTGTGTGTGTGTGTGTGTGTGTGAACTCTCCAGGGATTTCTAAACCTGATAATGCCAAACCTTGGATTTGTCTTGATGGGAAAGCAGAGGTTAAATGGCCACATAGGTTCTCAGTAGGGGCCCTATGGAATTACAAATGAATATTTAAGATCAGATTTGACCTTATTGTAAACTTATTTTTGTGAGTTTGTGGATTCTGTGGATAAAAGAAAGAGGAAATCCAAATGAGTTGTTTCTGGGACTTCCCTGTGCTGAGGTTGTAAAGGCATTGCATCTGTGGATTGGCCTTGCTTCTTCCAAGGATACAGCCCTGCTCTTACTAATTGCCTCAGCTTCTGCAGAGTCCATGCCATTGCCAGATCAGGGTAATAAACAGGGGTAGAGAACCTCAAACTGTCAGGATGCAAGCATTTGTCACCATATTGCCAATGAGCCAGTCTTTCTCTCTGTGTAGATGGCTGCACAAGAATGCGCAGCTGGCTTCACTGGGCACCAGTGGTTTCCAGCTTGTGTTTGGGCTCCCACAACCTCCCCCATTGTAATTTTACTAATTGTGCCCCCAAAAAGTTTTAATGCAAAATAGTCAAACTATGGCTGTTATTTGCTGGCCACCTGTTCCAATGATAAGAGGAAACATGGGTTACCCATTCTAGACCTAAAGTCTTCACTTCTTCAAGGATTGCAGGTGCACAACACTCTATATTTAACTATGTGAACTGTCACAGAGACAGTTGACAAGGGTGTGCATGCATTCGTGTAGGACAGGATGACCAGCTCTCATCTCCAGTTTATCTGGTGATAGGGACAGTTTCATATTATGTCCCTATCACCAGATTTTCTTGGGCAGTTTTTATTAAGATGTGACAGTGAGATTTATGGGCATGAATTCACTTGTTTATGGAAATAGGCATATGTTGTGTCTACAAAGCAATAGAAAAAAGGCTTTGAGGGGAAACTTCAGTTCCTTTTCCGTTTAATATTCACTATTTTACTATTTGTTCTAAGGCTACATTGAGTGGGAGTTAAATTCTAAATGCACATAAGGTCTTTCAAAAGACTTCAGTGTACAATTTCTGATATAGTTGCTTCTACAATTATACAGTTACATCAAAATTGCTTACAAGGGAAGTGTGTTTGCACAATGGAATCACTCTCTCCGTCCCAGTTTCTGCATAAACTTTAACGACCCCATTTTATAAGATATCCCTATCTTGTTGATATGATCATATTTATGTTTTCATTTATTATAACTTGAGCCTCTGGTACAAATTTATTTATAAATGATTACAATATCTTAGTATAAAGAATTGGAGTATATGATCACATACACATAAAAGGATAAACTGATGCACTGAAAAATCATGCAACTTTTGTGAAATAAAATTGTCAGTGATATCCTGAAATTGGAATTCAACTTGTCACTAAAATACTTGCTCCCTGCAGCATCTTTTTGGAATGCAAGGCTAATGTATAGGCATATAAATCTTCATTAAGATGAAAGCGAGGTATCATTGTTACTGTTAATATTAATATCTATTTTCAACATTGATAACCAAATGAGCAAAATGAGACCAATAGATCTAGGTTTTCTATGTGATTAAAATTATTTATTTTTATTATAAGTGAAAACATTAAGTCAGCTGCATGGTTTCCTTTGGATTTATATAATAGTGGCATTTTAAACATACACATACACTCCCCCACTCATGTAATTAAACCTATTCATCAAACACATTGTTGAAGAATCTCAGATATATGTGGGACAGGATTAATTAACTCAACAGCATGCAAACTCTAAGAAGTTTGTCATTAAATTTTCATTATACATATACTCTTCCATGTATGATTTGTGACAGCTATGGACAGATGGCTAAGTGATTTACAGTTCTTCCTACAATAATATACCATATAGTTCAAGTGAAAATAGCTCTCTTGCAGCACAGATAGAGATGTTAACAACCATTTATAAGAAGTGTTTTGAAAGTCAGATCAAATTTGAAGTCTGCTTTGTTTGATTTTATGCAAAAAAATGGAATGTTCCTAAAATAATCCCCAAATATTAATTTCTGTTCCTTGGCAGTTTAAAAATTGTACCACTTTAAAAGTGAATTATAACTGCTTTTCTTTTCTTTTTTTTGTGTAGTTTATAGCAGATATTCCAGACTGTCATCACTTGAGAAAGTTCTTGGATCCAGTTCCTCCAGATTAAGAAAAAAATTACATAGTCCTTAGGGTAATCATTTAGGCAGGAATGAGAAGGATGATCAAGGACAGAAAAATATTTTCCATGTTTTGACTTGTAAAGGCATCCAACCCATCCTTATATTTTCAAAGTGGCTCTTAGCTGTCAGGCAGTATGATTCTTATTCAAAGCATGTGGTGCCAGAGAAAAAGCCCTTCTTTCTTGCCACTTAAAGTTAATGTTAGCATTTCAGTACTGATGCTGATGGACAACTTATATGAAAGTCTCTCTCTCTCTCTCTCTCATCTTGGTGGTTGAGAATTATCTGCATCCCTACTGCAGACAATAACCTAGCCTTTTCATGATGCCAGGAAAGATTAAGCATTTTACCCTCTCCCAGGGGAGAGGGTAAAATAAACATATGCCCCTTCAAAGAAGAGGAGATAATATAGTTTTTGTCTTTCCATTTTCAATTTTCCTATTTTAAATACTACTCCAGAAGAGTTTGTATGACTTTATACTTCCAGAAATATTCTGTTTGTAGGCTAATGGTTCAGTTTACCTCTCATCTCTTGATTGCTTTCAGATAAATACTTCCCCAGGAACTTAGTATAAAAATTTGCCTTTCCAATTGTACCAGATGGAATTCCCAAAGGAAATTATTTTGAACATGTCAGACTCACTCAGTAATTTGGCTGTAGAGTTGCTCTTTTCCTAGCACAACCCGTTTCTCCAGTTTAAAACATCTTCATAAATAAAGATATAAGGGATTAAAAAAGGATCACTGGGTACTATATTTCCATTAACATTTATTTAGTCATGTAGAATTTTCTAGAATGTTTCAATTGTAAAGGGAATGTAGAGACAAAGTCTGAACTGATAAACTAACGACCATCTAAGAAGCTTGGTATAAAGAGTAATTTTCCATAAACTGATAAACAAAAACAGATCCAGAGACAGAGAAGCATCGATCAGACCATCAAACCTCAGAGGGAAGGTAGGGGAGGGTGGGAGTAAGGGGGAGAGATCAAGCAAAGAACTTATATGCAAGCATATAGGCCTAACCAATGGATACAGACAACAGTGGGGTGCGGGCATGAGAGGAGGAAATAGGAGTAATGTGGGGATTATATGCAAATATAGGCCTAACCAATGGATACAGACAACAGTGGGGTGCGGGCATGAGTGTGGGGGGTTGGGGGTAACGTGGGGAAAAGGACACACATGTAATAACTTAATCAATAAAAAAAATTAAAAAAGAGTAATTTTCCATTTTCAGGACTGTTTTCCTATATAGACTCCAAAACATATTCTATTCGTGCTGCTGATGCCTTCCAAAGAATAGGCAGCAGGCAGACTGCCTGTCCGGGGACACTGAGCTTGCCTTCTACTTTTTTAAAAATATTTTTATTTTTAAAAAAGTACAAATTACAGTTTACCTTCACTGTTATTTTGTATTAGTTTCCATTGTACAGCATAGTGTTTAGCCTGTCATATACTTTACAGTGTTCCCCCTGATATTTCCAGTGCCTAACGGACACCATACATAGTTAATACAATATTATTGACTATATATAATGTGCTGTACTTTATATTCCCATGACTATTTTATAACTTCCAATCTGTACTTTTCAATCCCTTCACCCTTTTGACCTAGAACCCCAACACCCTCTCCCTTCTGGCAGCCATCAATCTGTACTCTTTATCTGTGAGTCTGTTTCTGTTTTGTTTGTTAGATTCAAGAAATAAGTGAAATCATGTGGCATTTGTCTTTCTCTGACTGACTTATTTCACTTAGCATAGTAACCTAAGATTTCATTATTTTCAATGGCCAAGTAATATTCCATTGCATATATGTACCACAGATTCTTTATCCACTTGTCTATTGATGAGCACTGGGGTTGCTTTCATAAATTGGCTATTAAAAATAATGCTGCAATAAACCTATGTGTACAACATTTTTTCAAATTAGCGTTTTGGGGTTTTTTGGATATGTAATCAGAAGTGGAATCACTTGATTATAAGGCAGCCAACTTGAAGAGGCTTCTACTGGTCAAGTCTGGGATAATTTATGCATCAAAATACATAAAGAGGTTGTGATATTATACTATAGCCGTGTTAGATATTACTATGTGGAAAGCTTGATGAGAATACACAGGTTTCCTGTGTATTTGTCTTGCATCTCTGTATGATCCATAACTATCTCAAATTTTAAAAATAAATATAAACAGTGAGAGTATTATAATTTATTGAATAAAATAAGAATCCACAGTTTAAGTAAATAAATCAATCTAAGAAAGGGCTTAGAGTAGAGTATAAAATTCTTTCCCCATATTTTCTCTTCCATTTATACCAATCTTCTCTTGTTCACTGAAGATTATTTCCTTGAGTCAATCAATGACCTTAACACTAGAAAGACTGAAATTGAGTATATACCTATATTGCCCAAAAGCCATCAAAATGACTGCATTGTGAAAGAATAACTAATGTGTAAAGAAATTTGTTTAAAATTAATTTTTAATATTTTTTATATTATTTAGTTATATAACAAGTTATTCGACATTTCTTTCATGAATTTAGGGTGCAAAAGAAATAAAATAAACAACTTATTAGAACAAGTATCACTGCATAAAGATTCGAATAACAAGTACTAGTTTAGCTTATTGAGCAACTGCAACTTATCAAGTATGGACAATTTATCATGTACTTGAATGTTATCATGTGACGGTAATCAAAAAAAAAATTAAAACTGTTATTTCAATACAGAGCTGAATCTGATGCAAGCCAGAATTTGATGCCAAATTTGTTGGGTTTATTAGGCATATACTGTGTAAACCTGCACCTGGCTTTTGACGGAAATAATTGCTCGTCAACTGTTACATTTTGCCCTGGTTGATAGCAAGCTTGACTATTTTCAATGAACTTGTCCCATATTTCCGAAACCAAGGCAAACTTATTTATTTGTAGGTGCCTACTTCTTTTGGTTCTTTTATCAAAACGAATAAATCGTAGGATTTGCTTGAACTTTGCTCTGGCCATAGTTTTTCTAAAAAATTCGGGACCCTACTTTGCTGACGATAAATAACTGAGTTTTAAATTTTTTGCCTCGTAGGCTCCACGAGCATATAAAATCCCAATAAATGCATGTATTTCCGGTAATGTTGTTGTCCAATCGTTCCTCAAAATTCGGCGGCCTTCTTCTTCTATGCACTTTTTTAAAAATTTCCCCCCCAAGCAGTCAAAATGACTGCTTTCGGGCAATATAGGTATAACACATATATATATACCGGAAATGAAGGAGGGGGAGGTAACTACAATTATTAATAAATGCATTTATATGTTGTATAAAAAGTCACAAAATTCTAAGAAATTCTGTCATTATATACATCATTGTCTTTCTAATTGAAATTAAAAAGCAGTAAAAATGACTTCCTTGGGCAATCTAGTGTTAAGAAACATTTAGATATATCACTGGATCTGTGAGTTGTGATTGGTATGCCTTGGCAATTTAAGTCATAGAAATCCTAAACTTAGCAATCACCTGTGGTGTTCTGTGGAAGTTCTGAGCATTCAGAACATTCAGGACTTCCCTATTTCTTATACATTATTTTAGCCCACTAGCACTGGGTCTTTATATATACATATGGAATAAAGTATTGTTGATTCCTGCTTAATTAAACATCAAACTGGATAAATTATTCAGAATATTCTTTCCGTCTTTTTTAACCTCATTGGATGATATGTTTTTATTGATTCAGAGAGAGGAAGTGGGAGAGAGAGAGACACATCAATGTGAGAGAGAAATATTGATTGGTTGCTTCCCGTACACACCCGCACCCAGGATCAAACACTCAACCTGGGTATGTACCCTGACTGGAATCATACCTACAACCTTTTGGTGCATGGGACGATACTCCAACCAACTGTGCCACCCAGCCAGAGCTAAAATCTTTTCAATTATGGCTTGGGGATAATGTCTTTAAATAATACTATAAAATATTCATGCTAACTTACTGGATTTAATACCTATCTCTCTCTCTCTCTCTCTCTCTCTCTCTCTCTCTCTCTCTCTCTCTACCACTACCTCCCC
>NW_006284938.1:226507-238091 GCF_000327345.1 Myotis davidii
TGGTGATCAGGCTGGAGGCGGGGGCAGTGAGAGGCGACCAGGCCAGCAGGGGGGTCATTTAGGAGTAAGGCCAGCAGGGAGGGGGCAGTTGGGGATAACCTGGCTGGTAGTGGGGGGCAGTTAGGGGTAACCAGCCCAGCAGGGGGTGCAGTGAGAGGTGATCAGGCCGGCAGGGGGGGCAGTTAGGGGCAACCAGGCAGGCAGGCAGGTGAGTGATTAGGAGCCAGCGGTCCAGGATTGTGAGAGGGATGTCCAACTGCTAGTCTAGGCCCGTCTGCCACAGGGATTGGGCCTAAACCGGCAGTCAGACATCCCCTGAGGGGTCCCGGATTGGAGAGAGTACAGGCTGGGCTGAGGGAACCCCCGCTCCCGTGCACGAATTACGAATTTCATGCACCGGGCCTCTAATATATATATCCTTAATCTAATCCTCAAGAAACATTAGACAACAAAGCCACATTGTGGAGTGTTCTAGGAAATAAGTGCCCTATATTCCTAAAACATGTCAAGGTCATGAAAAATAGAGAAGAGCCAATTAACTGTTCCTGATTAAAGGAGAGTAAAAAGGCATGACAACTAAATGTAAGGCATAAACCTAGATTGGCTCTTGGACCTATTGTGTTTTTTCTATAAATTCTTGAGACAATTGGAAAAATTTAAATAAAGTTGGTAGATTAGGTCTGACAGAGTATCAAGGTTTGTTTCTTGATTAATTTATTGTGATTATGTAAGATAATGTTTATATTTTTAGGAAATAAGCACTGAAGCATTTATTGATAGAGAGGCATCAAATCTGAATCTTAGGCTGGGTGAAGGGTATATAGACTTTTGTTTAATGTTCTTGAAACTTTCATGGAAGTTAAATTTTTAAAAAATATAAATGTTTTAAGAAAGAGATGAGAATTGTTCTCTCCTTTTCTTCAGTCTAATAATTCACATCTATAGTTTTTGTGGAACAGGAGTCCCTTCTAAGCTACCTGAAGCCATCTTATCTGCTTTTCATAACTTTAGTCCGGCTCAGATGAGCTTGCCTCCATATTCCAATTTTCCTGTTGATTTCATTCTTCTTCTGACTGCAGGAAAACATTGGAGGGACAGTGTTTACATTGGTCCTTCACTTGCCTCTCTTCACCAACTCTTTAATGACTATTTAGTACAAGAAAGTGATGATGCTGAAAATCATTGGTAGTGTCCTGTAATTGTAGATTTCACTTTCCTTGATATGCCCAGTGTAGTTTATGCCAGGTACAAATTTGTTCTGGGAGAGTTGCAGACTATTGCAGTTCACTTTTTTTTTAAATTTACTTCTGGAAAAGGAAGAACAAGAGGGACAATATAAATCTGAGGAATTTGTTAATTTGGTATTGGCTCTCACAATTATGCCTCACTTTATGTATTCTGTCTACTTTAAAAAACTTTAACACATTAGTAAATTGTATACTATTTTTTATTATATATTTTTATTGATTTCAGAGAAGAAGGGAGTAGGAGAGAGAGAAACATCAATGATGAGAGAGAATCATAGATCAGCTGACTCCTGCACACCCCATACTGGAGATTGAGCCCGTAACTGGTAATTGAATCATGACCCCCTGTTTTGTAGGTTGACTGAGCCACACTGGCCAGGCTGTATACTCCTTTTAACTTACTGGGTGGGTTTCCCATTTAAAGGGAAATTTAGATAAATTCTTTTGTAAAAGAAGTCATCCCTTCATACTTTTGATAAAGTCAATGTTTTCTTAGTTCATTTATCTTTAGGTATGGAGTACACATATATGTTAAAGAAATCTACATGGTGTTCTTGGACCTTAGAATTAGACAAACTCCTGTCACAAGTTCTTGAAAGGCAGAGAATGAAAATTGGTACTGGGTATGATGTTATGGGAATCATCTACATCAGGAAAGCTTTTAGAATTTGGGAGGGAGGGCAGCACCTTCCCAATAACATTGTAAATTCATTTTAGTTCATGTGTATTTTTAAAATTTAAGTAGCTATAATAGTTTAAAACAATGAATATTTCTCTAAGAAAGTATTGGTTGTCAATTTAAACTAGTGTATTTAAAAAGCCACAAGAATGTTATTTTCATTCAGAGAATTACATAGCTGGAAATACTATTGAAATGATTCAAGTGAAAAATATCAAATGCTAATAAAGTATTTTAAAGATTTTAGCAACTTACTTAGTTCTTTTTTTCTGTTCACAAATTTGAAAAAATTAAAATTATATTGACACAATTTTTGTCCTAGTTTCCACATCTGAACCCTCACTAAACACCAAGATTTCCACTCAGAACACTGAAAAAATAGACCTGTTGTCTAATCCAAAGCTGCTAATGGAGGTCAACACCAGTGTCCTGTCTAGGACACTTTGCAGGCATCCTTAATTAGTAACAAAATACATACTAACCCAGGGCTTGCCTTGGTGGGTTGAGAGACTAATGGCCATACCTGGCCTCCCAATGCTCACCATTTCACTGAAACTTTCCTGCAAGCCTAAATCATCCTCCATTAATGATGATATGAGGCTTTGTGTTGTCATTGAATAAGTACTGGATTTGGAGGCAAGAGGCTTAGGTCCTAGTGATAAAGCTCTACCACCAACAGACTCTGGGGCTCAGCTTCTAAAGGGGGATCCGAGATTCTTTCTAGCACCTTTTTTTTTTTTTAAATGGGACCTTTATATTCAAACACAAAGTACAGATAAACACAGCCATTAGCAACTGTTGACATTTTTGTTCTTGACCTAATCATTTTATTTATTTATTTTTGGTTTAACTGATTGTTGTAAACATATCAAAGCAGAGCTTGAAAAAGTGATAAATTGGGTGCATGTTTATTTTCTTTTCTCTGATACAAAATTATTTTTGAACAACAACCTTTGGATATGCACAGATCCTCCAATGAGGTTAAAGGGGTAAATAGATTATGCAGAGTGTAGGAGGGGTCCCACCACATTAAAACCTGCTTTGAAGTTTCTAGAACACTGACAAACAGTATTCCAAACCAAAGAATGAGGCATATTGAAAACCCACCCAGATTTTCCTAAGTATTACTAGGTGGTCATACAGGTTATTAAAACAAAATTGGAATGTTTCTCTTTACCTCTGTTGTTGGAAATGAAGTGACATACATGGCTCTCTTGGAACATTTTGCTGCTTCTTCACTATTTTAGAACCTGTCTCTTGTGGTGGTTGTGGGTATTGGATAAGTTAATATTTAAAAGTGCTGAAAAGCATGTTTGGCATGTGATAATAGCTGGGACTACATCACAGGGCTGTCAGGAGCATTAGATGAGTTCATACGTGTAAACTATCTAGAACAGTTCCTGAGTGATATTAAGCACTCAAAAAGTACTAGTTGCTGTTATATTTATTATGATTTTCAAGTCATCTGTGGGCAGGATTGCTACTGGTTTCAGTTGAAGAATAGATGCTTGATAAATAGTGGCTATCATTATTATTCTACTAGAGGCCTGATACATGAAGACTCGTGTAAGAATAGCCCTTCCTTCCCCTGGCTGCTGGCATCGCCTTCGCTCCGGCCCGGAGCTGCCTTCCACCTTTGCCCAGAGCTCCGGAGTGGCTGCTGCCATCTTTGTTGTGTCAATTTGCATATTCTCTCCTTATTGGCTGTGGGTGCCACCATCTTTGTCATGAAGTGATGGTCAATGTGCATATTCCATCTTTATTAGATAGGATAATATGTCTGGCACATAATAGGTGTGCAATAAATATTAGAATTGTTACTATTAAAATTATTATTGCACTATGAAAATGCCCAAAAATCTCCCATTTGGTTGAGCTGAAAACATTTTTGGAGGTTGATGACTTGGCAAGTGATGCCTTGGGGTGATTTTGTAGACCTTTCATAATGCCCACATATTTATTCCCCCCCAATGTCTTCCTCTTTTCATGAGAAAAAAACTGTATGCATTGAGATCTCCTTATTCTGGTTCTTTTATTATTATTATTGAGATATTTTTAGCCCTGGCTGGTGTGGCTCAGTGGTTGAGTGTAGACCTATGAACCAGGAGGTCATGATTCTATTCCAGGTCAGGGCATATACTCAAGTTGTGGGCTCGATCTTCAGTGTGGGGCATGCAGGAGGCAGCTGGTCAATGATTCCCTCTCATCATTGGTGGTTCTATCTCTCTCTCCCTCTCCCTTCCTCTCTGAAATCAATAAAAATATATATTTTAAAAGGTATTTTTATTTAAAATCCATCTACAAAGAGCTGCCTTCGGAACAATTATCTTTAAGTTTACATCATAAAACATGCCTGTTTTTTAGAATTTATTGTTGGAAGTAATAGTGATGTCCTCTTTTTTTCCCCCCATTGACCCTCTCCACCCTGCTTCCATCCCCCCTCCCCCAGGCCTTCACTGCACTATTGTCTGTGTCCATGGTTTATGCATGTATGTATATACATTCTTTGGGTAAATAAGCTCTTCCTTTTAATCTGCTTACAGTCAATATCTAATATATTTAAGCTGCATTTCCCCATGTCACCAGCAGGTGCTGATGACAAACATGTGTTTCAGGGAAACAAATGATTGATTTACTTTGGCACCCGTGTAAAATAAATTGATCCACAATAAGTAATGCTTGTAGGTGTGATACCCTATTTTTGTGAACAAATTTATTTGTTTATTTTTTCTTTATTTTTATTGTTGACACTATTACAGATGCCCCCATTCCCCCACCACCACCCCTTTGCCTGACTCCACTCAGTCCCTTGCTCCTACCCTCTGGCCATCACTACACTGTTGTTTATGTCCATGAATACATTCCCTTTGGCTATTCCCTTCACCTTCTTTCATCCAGTCCCTCCCCCCCCTCCCTCTGACAACTGTCAGTCTGTTGTATCTATCCATGCCTTTTTCTGTTCTGTTTGTCAGTTATTTTGTTCATTAAATTCCTCATGTAAGTGAGGTCATATGGTATTTGTCTTCCTCTGACTGGATTATTTCACTTAGCATAATAATCTCCAGGCCCGTCCATGTTGTTGCAAAAGGTAAGATATCCTTCTTTATTATGTCTGTGGAGTACTCCATTGTGTAAATGTACCACAGCTATTTTTTAAGATTTTTTTTGAATTCTCACCTGAGGACATGTCTAGAGAGGGGAAGGGAGGGTGCTAGGGATGGAAAGGGGGATAGAGTGAGACAGAGACAGAGAGAAAAACGTAAATGTGAGAGAAACATTGATCAGTTCCCTCCTATACATATCCCAACCTGGGATTGAACCTGCAACCTAGCTATGTGTCCTAACTTGTAGTCAAACCACACAGCTTTTTGGTGTATGGGGCAATGCTCCAACCAACTGAGCCATCTGGCTAAGGCATACCACATCTTTTTGTATCCACTCACCTGCTGATGGGCATTTGGGAATAGTCCATTTGGACAATTTTGGCTATTGTAAATAACGCTGCTATGAGCATAGTGTATATATTATTTTCATTGGTGTTTTTCGGATTCTTAGGATATTTTCCCAGATGTGGAATCACTAGGACAAAAGGCATTTAATTTTTTTTTTTTTTTTTTTTTTAGGAAACTCCATATTCTTTTCCAAAGTAGCTGTACCAGTCTGCATTCCCGCCAACACTGCACTGAGGTTCCTTTTTCTCCACATCCCAGCCAGCACTTATTTGTTGATTTACTAATGGTAGCCATTTAGGCAGGTGTGAGGTGATATCTCATTGTGGTTTAAGTTTGCATTTCTTTGATGATTGGTGACCTTGAACTTTTTTTTTCATATGTCTATTGGTCTGTATGCCCTCTTTGGAGAAATGTCTATTCAGGTATTTTGCCATTTTTAATTGGATTGTTCTTCTTCCTGGTGTCGTATTAGTTATTTATATGTTTTGGAAATTAACCCTTATCGGATGTATCATTGGCAAATATGTTCTCCCATGCAGTGGGTTCCCTTTTAATTTTGTTGACAGTTTATTTTGGGATCAGAAGGTATTTTTAGCATGTATGTTAATCAGGGATATTGACCTCTAATTTTCTTTCTTTGTAGTGTCTTTATCTGTTTTTGGAATTAGGATAATGCTGGACTCATAAAATGAGCTTTGGTGTTTTCCCACCTCTGGATTTTTTTTTTGGAATATTTTGAGAAGGATAGGTGTTAATTTTTCTTTGGATGTTTGGTAACATTTACCTGGGAAGCCATTCAGTCCAGGACTTGTATTTGTTGGGAGCTTTTTAAATCACTGCTTCAAATTCACTAGTTCAGGATTCTGTGACTCTTCCTGATTCAGTTTTAGAAGGTTGTATGTTGGTAAGACTTCGTCCATTTCTTCCAGATTGTCCAATTTGTTGGCATGTAGTTGTTCGTAATACTTTCTTATAATCCTTTGTATTTCTTTGGTGTCAGTTGTTACTTCGCCTCTTTCATTTCTGATTTTATTTATTAGGGTTATCTCTCTTCTTTTCTTCATGAGTCTGGTTAAAGATTTGTCAATCTTGTTTAACTTCTCAAAGAACCAGCTATTGGTTTTATTGATCTTTTGTATTGTTTATTTAGACTCTATTTTGTTTATTTCTGGTCTGGTCTTTTTTCCCCCCTTCTACTGCTCACTTTGGTCATTGCTTTTCCCCTTCAATTTCTTTAAGTGTAAAGTTAGATTGTTTATTTAAGTGTTTTCTTGTTTCTTGAGGTAGGCCTGTAATGCTATGACTTTCCCCCTTAGGACTGCTTACACTGTGTCCCATAGATTTTGGATTGTTGTGTTCTCATCTTCATTTGTTTCAAGGTAACTTTTTTTAAACTTTTGATTTCTTTCTTGATCTCATTGTTAACCCATTCATTTTTTAAGTAACATATTATTTACCCTCCATGTCTTTGTGTGTGTGTGTGTGTGTGTGTTTCCTGTGGTTGATTTCCAATTTCATACCCTTATGGCCAGAAAAGTTGCTTTATATTATTTCAATCTTCTTAAATTTATTGAGACTTGTTTTGTGTCCTAATATGTGATCTATCCCAGAAAATATTCCCATATGTACTTGAAAATAATGTATATTCAGCTGCTTCGAGGTGATATGCTCTGAAGATATTAATTAAGTCCATCTGATCTAGTGTGTCATTTAAGGTCACTCTTTCTTTATTGATTTTCTGTCTGAAAGATCTATCCATTGATGTCAATGTGGTATTAAAATCA
This sequence comes from Myotis davidii, assembly GCF_000327345.1. Classification (NCBI taxonomy): domain Eukaryota; kingdom Metazoa; phylum Chordata; class Mammalia; order Chiroptera; family Vespertilionidae; genus Myotis; species Myotis davidii. The sequence goes on from NW_006284938.1 coordinate 233,670, forward strand.
ACTACTATGACTGTATTAGTCATTTTCTCCTCTTAGGTCCATGAATATTTACTTTACATATTTATTTGCTCCTATGTTTGGTACATAAATGTTTACCAGAGTTATAGCCTCTTGTTGGATTGCTCCTTTATCATTATGTAGTGTTGTTCTTTGTCTCTTACTATAGCATTTGTTTTCTTTCTTTATTTTTATATGTATTTATTGATTTTAGAGAGAGGAGGGGGAGAGAGATAGCAATATTGATGTAAGGGGAAAACATTGATTGGTTCACTATTGCATGCTTCTCAACCAGGTAGCGAACCAGCAACCTAGGTATGTGCCTTGAACAGGAATTGAGCTGGCGATCTTTTGTTGCATAGGATGTTGCTCAACCAATTGAGCAACACTTGCCAGGGCTGTAGCATTCATTTTAAAGTCTATTTTGTCAGGTATAAGTATTGCTACCCCAGCTATATTTTTCATTTCCATTTGTATGAATTACCTTTTCCTATCCCTTTACTTTAAGTCTGTCTATCTTTCATTCTGAGGTGGATCTCTTGTAGATAGCATATATAGGAGTCTTCTGAGCTGGGTGTTATAGCAATGTCCCTTGTCTGAGTTATGTGAGCAATCCTGTTGTAATTGAGTCTTGATTGATCTTGGTTCATTTGTACGTGGGATCCACCCTCAGTCTGGCTGACTGTGAGGCCCAATCCTGACCATGGCATGCAAATCGCTGTGCAGGTGCTTGGGTGAATCCATGAGTTCAGAATCTAATCAGGTAAACCTACTTAACAATCAACAGACACTGCCACCAGAAGTATCCTAGAAATCTGTTTGTGAGAGAGTTAAAACTTAAAACTTCCTGTTCTTGTTTGTTCAATCATTTGGAAAATGTTTGAATGCCTACTGTCTGCAATTTGCTCAGCTGAGTACTCTGGGAACCAGTGATGAGGAAAAATAGAAAACAGACAATAACTTTGCCCTGAATTTTTCTTTTTCTATAGGTAGCTCACTCAGGAAAAAAAGTGAACTTCTGTCTATGAAAACAGACTTTCTTTATTAAAGCTGTATCAGAAAGATTAAAGCAAAAATATACAGTATAAGTCTGAATATAATATTCAGGTGCACTTTGGAATGATGATGTAGAGGTGATCTCAGATGCCACAATGCTTCCCACCCCTCATCTGAAATAGTTTTCACCACACACTGAATTTACCAAGAGTATTGAGTATTCAACTTTGCAAAATAAGACAATTAAACTTAGTACTGATCCAAATAAAATTATGTCTTATGTTCCAACTTGTCTTAACCCTTTGCCTTAAATATGAAATATAACACCACCAATATCTTTAGGAATGCTACCATGAATTCCATTAGTGCAAAAGGAATGTAAATATGTGTTAATTAGTGCAAGGTCACTTTCTATAGGAAAAGCATGACATAGAGGGAAAAGCATGTGACATTTATGAACCTCAGCCTCTTTACCTGTGTGATGGGTTTGTTTTGAAGGACCGAATAGGGCAGGGGTCCTCAAACTTTTTAAACAGGGGGCCAGTTCACTGTCCCTCAGACCGTTGGAAGGCTGGACTATAGCTTAAAAAAAAACTATGAACAAATTCCTATGCACACTGCACATATCTTATTTTTAAGTAAAAAAACAAAACGGGAACAAATACAATATTTGTATTTGCATGTGGCCCGCGGGCCATAGTTTAAGGAACCCTGTAATAGGGTGTAGTTACTCTAAGCACGTATAGACTATAAAGGAACATACAAATGTGTGGGTGGTGGTGGTTAAGAGGTTGGTGCTTTTCCAAGTATTGGTTTTATATTTTGAAATGTCATACTATATAGCATCTGTTTGTCTATATAAGTTGGAGATATTTGTATTGTAATTATCAGGAAACTGATATTTCATTGCTTTAAAAGCTATACAACTCACCTGGATTTCCTCAGTTTTTATTTTTATTTATTTTTTTATAATGGTTGTATACACATGTGGGAAGAATATCTATTTATAAGAGATTATGAATTACCCTTTTAAAAACATAAAATATTGGACTAGTGTCTGCCCATTGTATTTATTCAAGTATTGTTAACACTCATTAAAAATGGTTTTTAATCAGTTAATTATCATCCCCCAAAAGTACATCATTGAAATCTAGATTTAGTAACACAGCAAGGGTAGAACATACAAATTGACTTTATACATTTTCTTGATTCCCATTTTGTGGCAAAGCTAAGATGCCAGTGACTCACAAAACATATTGTTTAAACATGTTCAGATTGCTAACAGCCCATACTGTTATGCATTTTAGATTCCAATAAACCATATGAAAATGCTAATTATTGAGTCTACATTAATTTGTATAAATTATGCAAATTGAGTAGCAATTAAGCATGACTGTGGTTGAGGTGGATTCCATGCTATTTTTTAACTTAATGTTGGACTGACATAGACTCTATTTACTAAAATAAATTGTTTTATTGTTGAGTGTTTACAAAGCAATTGCTGATGGTAATTGGTTGTAGATGACACTATTGTACATTTCAATAAGATTTATTTAACCATATGCAGCATAATCAAAACACACATGCATGCGTGCAGTAGAATGGTCAAGTAATGGCTTTATGACAGTTAATTCAGAAAAAAATAGAGCTTTTATTCAATAACATAGACATTCTTTATAAAAGCTATTTTAGAAAGGTGAAAAAATAAGTGAAGATATGTGGAGAGCATGTGGAAAGTTGTAGTTAAGAATATTTGAAAAGAAATAGAATGTAGCAAGAGGTTAAGGCATCTTATTGTCTTTTGAGCAGAATACTGGAAAGCAATTGTAATTTTAGAAGCCCCCTAGATATATGGATGACAAATTTAGACCTGATTTTGTCAAACCAGTTGAATGTGCCTTTTCTCTGATACTTCAACATAATACAAATATTTTAAACAGATAGTGTTCCTGGGCATACAAGCATATGCATGTGTGTATTTAGTTGTGGGTAGAACACCATCTTCATACCCTATCAGACATTAGCTAAATCTTTAAGTGTCTGTGTCTTAAGAGCAGCTTAGTTTTCAGTGGTGTTTCACAGAAGGCTAATTCTGGAAAAGCTCACCTCAACCCGTTTATCTGAGAACAAGAATTTGCAATCATGTTATATTACCACTGAACATAATTTAAGGCCAACCAACTTTTTGTCTCTGGGATTCAAATTGGGTTTTTCAGATTCAAAGGTTAAGCACTTTGATGCATTAATTATGAGATGAAAATAAATCTTTCTTCCACCAAAAAGTTATTGTGTGAAAGAGTATGTAAGTTATGATTTGCCAGTGTAGTAATGACTTTAATGTTGAAACATGGCATTGTGGTCATGAGATGGAGTCAGCCTTTGAGAATTTATCTCATTTTAACTTTTCTAATTAGTAATGAATTGGGGAATCTAAATTCATAGCAAGTGACCTTCCTGAGTTAAACCAAAATAAACAGAACATATAATAGAATTTACACTAAGGACATATTTTTGCCATTATTCTAATAAGAACTTTATTAAGATAAGTCTAGAAATTGATAAGTTTTGCTGGATTTATAAATGTATTTTCCATAATCCCCAAACCAATTTTCACTTGCCTTGACTTCACATATGTCAATATTCTGAAATATTTAAAGATTAAGTCGTTAACTTCAGTATTCTTTACTTAATATCTTAATAATGAGTGATAAATCTTCTAAAGGACATTTTCATTTCATTTTATTTCATTTATTATTTTTTTGGTTTGAAATACAGCTCACTAAGTCCTTTGGTTTTCTTTCATAAAGCACACTTAATTCTAGTCCCTGTTGCTACCTTTGACAGATTTTCCATTTCTCTGGATAAATCCATTGGAAGAAAATGAGGTTTTAGAGCAAAGACTATATTTCACATATTTTGTTTGAACCAACTCACTAGTTTTAAAGCAGGGGTGGGGAACTATTTTTCTGCCTAGGACCCTCTGGATACTTATAATATCACTAGTGGTCTGGTGCACAGATTTGTACACATTGAAAGGAAATTAATTAGAAGAAATATTTTAATATCGCTATTCACCCTTTCTGTATAAAAGAAGTGTCAACCAAATTCATGATCAACAATGACAGATTGAAACATATGCATGTGATTGGCACCAGTGAGAGCTTTATATGTATCACGCATGTGTGAGTCAATGTTTATTTTTAAACTAGAGGCCCAGTGCATGAAATTTGTACATGAGGGGAGGTCCCCTCAGCCCAGCCTGCACCCTCTCCAATCCGGGACCCCTTGGGGGCTGTCAGACTGCTGGGACTGTCCCCAGGATGGGGCCTAAACTGGCAGTCGAACATCCCTCTCACAATCCTGGACCGCTGGCTCCTAATCGCTCAGCTGCCTGCTTGCCTGGTTGCCCCTAACTGGCCCCCTGCTGGC
>NW_006284938.1:238142-243230 GCF_000327345.1 Myotis davidii
AGACTAGTCACCCCTCACAGTCTCCCTGCCGGCCTGGTCTCCCCACACAGCATGCTAGTTCAGTCATTTGGTCATCCCTCACTAACCCCCCTGCTGGCCTGGTCATAGGCAGACATCTTGTGAGGGCATGAGGGTCAATTTGCATATCATCTCTTTATTATATAAGATTGCCAGTGGGCATCATATGTAGTGGCCAGTCAGTCGGTCGGTTAGATGTACAGTCAGTCACTTAGCCTTTTATATAAATAGATAAGCATGTAGTGGCTCATCACAACCTAATAATAGAGAAATAAAATGTGTAAAATCTTTTTCTGTTGAAAGATCAACAGTCAGAGGGTGGCCTTGACCTTAGATCAGGGGCGGGGAACCTTTTTCTGCCAAGGGCCATTTGGATATTTAGATATATCATTTGCTGGCCATACAAAATTATCAACTTAAAATTTATCCTGCTGTATTTGCTCAAACCTCTAATTAACTCATCCCTAATGCCTTGGCAGGGCCAAACCAAATGATAAGGCCCATGGCCAGATGTTCCTCAACCCTGATTTAAAGCCAAATGATTTGAATAGAATTCTACCTTTAGTAAAGGAGGTTAAGCTGTGCATTAGGATGTGAGTCAAAACTTTGTTGAATTTCTTGGATAGTATGACTGGGTACAATTTTGGGGCACTACTGAACCAAGAGTCCAAAGATCTGTCTAGAACCAGCTTCATGGCTTTAGGCATGTTGTTCAACCTCTGTGTATGAATGTCTTCATCTGTAGTTACCATGAAGATCAAATGGGAAAGTTGTTTGGAAACCTGGAAAGGATGTATAAATAGAATGAATTATGACTTAGTTAATAGAACAAGGTATTTAAAAGTTGGCATCACATGTTGGTTTAAGCTCAAGCTAAGGTGCCAGACAGTACTCCCCCTGTTGAGCTGTGTGACCATGGATCTGTTACTTATTTAAGCTTCAGATTCCACATCAGTGAAAATAACAGAGTAACTACTTTGTAAAATTTTATAAGAATTAAATGAATGTCTGGCTCATAAAAGTCACTTAATAAAGGTTATCTGTTACTATTGGGAAATGTTATATTAATGATGACAAAACAAAATCATTTCTTATTTGACAGGTACTAGAATATGTCTGATAAATTTTATTTCTTTTTGTATTTATTGTCTACTTATCAGAAGTTTAGAAACTCAAAACCTTATTGAAAAGTCTAGGCTATCTTAGATTTGCCAACACAATTCCTTTTTGCGTCTAAATCATGATCCATTCTTGGGACCTGCTTATTCAATAGAATAGGATGGCCCCACAAATCACAAATGACATCCTGAGATGTCATGTAGGGAAGTAATAAAAGTGTGACTTTGTGGTCAAAGAGACATAGATTCAGATGCCAACTCTTCTAATTACTAGCCAGGTGATCTTGGAAAAGTTACTTAAATTCTTGGTGCCTCAGTTTTCTCATTTGAAGAATAGAGATATATACTCATAGTTCCTGTGTTATAGGGAACTTCTCAAACTAGTTTTGTGTGCTTTTGCTCTGGCACACAATGTTCTTTCAAGATAACTTACACAAATCTTTTAATCAGAGATGGTTTGAATTTATTATAAGGTAATGTACATAAGAATGTGTCCACAATATTCACTGAATTATGGTTGCTGCTACCACCATCATTGTGGTTATTCCTATAAAGATGTTATTATTTTATTATTGAAAATTAAATCCAAACTCCTGAGACTGGCATTTAAAAGCCCACACATTGAAATCTGAAAGTATAAGTACATCCCAAATATTCCATAGAACATACTTACACTAAATAATAATTTGTTATTCACCTGAAATTCAAATTTAATAGAGTATCATGGCTCTGGCTGGGTAGCTCAGTTGGTTAGAGCATTGTCCAGATATGTCAAGGTTGTGAGTTTGATCTCTGGTCAGGGTACGTACAAGAAGCAACCAATGAATGCATAAATACATGGAATAACAAATTGATTTTTTATATCTATCTATCTATCTATCTATCATCTACCTCTATCTGACTCTCTCTATCTGTATCTCTATCATCTCTATCTCTATCTCTATCTCTATCTCTATCTCTATCTCTATCTCTATCTCTTTCTCTCCTACCCTCTCTCTCCTAAAAATCAATTTAAAAAACACATAAAGCATCCTGTAATTTCATTTGTCAAATATGACTGTCCTGCTCATATTCGTGCTCCTCCTACCTGACTTCCTCACCTCCCTCCAGGGATGAAAACACCTCCAGGAAGGCAAAACCTCCTCACCTCCCAAGTTTCAACTTAAAGAGCTACTCAGTCACCTGACTGTGACATTGTGGCTAGAAGTATTTTTATTCTTTCTTTTTATTTCTTTCCATTAAAATTTATTCTTGCATCTCAATTGTGTGTTGTATAAAATATTAGAGGGTCTACCCACTTTCCCCATGACTGCTGACATAACTTCCCATCCCATTCACTTCACTGCCCTGCCCTGTGGTCCCATAACTCTCTTTGCCATTCTCCACCCTGTCTGCACACAACTTCACATGGATAGGTGGGGTTTGCTTTCCTGGTGGGGTAACCCAGTATTGGCATGTTATAAAAGCTCCCCTATGTGATGCTGATGTGCAACCAGGGTTGTGAATAATTGTTTGGCCCCTGTTGCAATATCTTCCTTTTGCCTCATTGCCCCCTTCATTCCTACTCTGATGTTTTTTCCTTTAAAATTTGTACCATCCATGAAGGCTCTAAATTATATCTCTCTAGTCATCTTCTCCAGATACCACCATCTGCCTTCCAAGGTAGACAGTCTTGTGCCTGGTTACTTCCCCTACATTGTTGGGAAGCCTGGGTACACATCAGGGTGTCAGATGGAATTCCTTGTCCCTCCCCCTAGTGTCTAGCACAATACTGTTGTCATTAATGGCTGCAAATAGAATGGGCTGTGTGTGTGGAGGTTTCAACCTACCATGAAGCTACCAGAGACAGAACTTGGTATAACCAACTTCTCTCAGTATTTTTTTTTCACAAAGAAACTAGTATGAATATTTAGTAGTCATTTTACCCGAGCTAAAATAATTATTGAAAGTTTGTAAAAAGAATCATAAATATCCTCATAGAAAACATTAACTAATATCAGGCTTAGGTATTTAATTTTACCTTGGTACCACAATTCCTATAAAAAAAAGTTTCAAAACCAAAAGAGTAGATATTGAAGTACCCTAATTATTGACTTAGTAGCCATAAACCTTGGGAATCATAGTCTCTGTTCTTGAATCCTAGATACTCTTTATGATATCTGCACTTTGTTTAAAACAGAGTAAGCCACTAGGAAAAAAAAAGTTGTTTACCCATATCAGTGGGCAGTGAAATCTGAATCTATAGCTTTCAATTGAAACTATTTCCAAAGCATTTGAGGGCTGTTAGTCTAGTGTAAATAATTTATTGTTAAAGTACTAGAATATTTCAATTTTAATTAAAGAAAATTTTAATTAGACTTAAATCTTTGCTCATAATAGGTCACTTTGGGCAGCTAGTGCACATGAATGCTAAAACACCTATTCAGAGACAACTTACATTTCATGAATTCTGTGTTTTGGTGCCATTTAAATAGTAAAATGGTATATGTGTCTGTCTTGCTAACTTACTTGGAAATATGTCCTGGATACATTTGGAGACTCTCCACTAGAGCAGCTGAGGAAGGCTGCCTCCCTTTGAAAGGCTGCAGACTAGCCAAGAGTTGAACTGGTGTTTCAGAGCTACAGAGACAACATATCAAATTTTCTTTTGGGGGTGGGGAGGTTAGATAGTCAAAAGGGAAGGTATCCTATTGAATAAAAAGAGAATATGCTAATTGACCCTCACACCATCACAAAGATGGCAGTGGCCCACAGCCAATAATGAGGGAATATGCTAATTGACTGCCCCACCCTCAAAGATGGCAGCGTACATAGCCACAAGATGGCAGCACCCAGTCCTCTCAGCCTTGCCAGGGTGGCAGGCATGTGGCAAGGCCAGGTCCACCCCTAGGCAGGCCTGGCCTTGCCACTACCTGCCTCAGAATTTCATATAATACTGGTTTGGTGGTGATGAACTCCTTTAGCTTTTTCTTATATGTGAAGCTCTTTATCTGACCTTCAATTCTGAATGATAGCTTTGCTGGGTAGACTAATCTTGGTTGTAGTCTTAAGAAAGTTATGGACATACAAAACAGTTTAATTTATTAAGCCTTATTATTTACTTACTACTTTCATATCTGCTTCCTTTTTTATCTCTAAAATTTTGCCTTCTAATTAAATTAGTGTAATTTAATTAACTGTTTATTTGGGGGATGTGCTATTGCCTTTAGGACTCTCTGACCCAGCTGCAGTTTGACAGGTTTTAGGCTGAGAATGGACAGGCCATTTATATGCAAAAGCCGATGCACACAGCTTGGGTAGGGATGTAAATTGGGTGGGGTGGGGTCTCAGGGAGTCTCCAGGGTGGAGCAAACAGAAATGGCTGCCAGTCAGTCCTGCACCAGTGAGGTCTGGCCGTTGCTGTGTGCACCTCCATCTGGAAGAATGTTGTCCCCGCGTTCCTGCCCCGATGTCAGATAATCCAGTTTCTCTCCATATGTGTCTGAGTCCCCCAAAGTCTCACCAAGCACTGGAGCTCAGAGCACATGGGAGCTTGTATCTCCCTCCCAATTAAAAAGTGGCACACCCAGGTGCCAGGCCCTTCCGCACCTTTGCACCTCCACGCCTCTGCACCTCCTACCAGTCTCAATGCTCTTTCTTCTTTATTTTTCTAATTGTAGTTCTTCCACTCAGCCAGGTTTCCCGCTGTTCTGGATGATAGTTGTCATGTATTTTATTTGTAATTTTGATATGGTTGTGGGAGGCAGCAAGTACAGGTGTTTATCTATGCTGCCATCTTGGTTCTCCCCCTGCTTCCTTTTTTTAGGGCAGTCTTTACTGCCCTAAAGGTCGGAATTAGCCTCCCCATTTACAAATGACCACTAACAAAGTTTAATGACATGCTCAGCATTACATGGTTGAGAGACTGAGTTATGATCAGAATCTAACTCTGTCAAATTCCAAAGCCATACTC
>NW_006284938.1:243305-295277 GCF_000327345.1 Myotis davidii
CCCATTACAGAGGGAAATCAAAATGCTTGGCATCGATTGGGTGTTCAATATTGATATCCATGTGTTATTTTTATTATTTTGATGAGACTCAACAATGAATGGAAGCAAAATAGTTCCACAGAAATTCACAGCCATCCCCCCATTCCCAGCTGAGATTCTTTAAGATTGAAATATACTCTACCCAGCTTACAATTTGAACAAACAGTGTGTATATTTAGGTTATCTTTCCCTTTTGTCCTTACAATTTCAGAGTGCCATTTGCTTCCCATTAATTAAGAGCAAATGCCACTTGGAAAGTTTCAATGTTAAATTATGCCTGTTCTCCTGGTTTAGAAGGACATAATCTGAGTTGCTAGATATAAGACATTTGTTTTCTCATAGCCCTAAATGGCAGCTTGTTTTAATTAGAAATAACTGTAAGGCATCTGCTAAAAATATGTTCTTTTGTTAATCTGGGGTTACTTAAGAGTATGGCAAGGGGGTTTATATGTTACATTTGTTAATAAAGAGAAATTTAAATATAAACAGTATTTCAAGATGAGGGCTAAAATGAAATACCTAAAACCTTACCAGGCCCAGCTGATTCATATTTACATTGCCAGAAGGAGGGATTAGGGAAGAACTGCAAATGCACAACACCCTTTGCATTCTTAAAATTAAAGGGACAAATCCTGATCCATGATGAACTGAGTGCCAGATGGAAGAAAATATTACAGTACTGGTATTTGAAGGAACAAAGACTGTCACTGACCAGCCAAAGTCTGGCTTTCTGTTCTTTTAAAAAATATATATTTTTATTGATATTAGGAAGGGAGAGGGATAGAGAGATAGAAACATTGATGAGAGAGAAACATCAATTGACTGCCTCCTACACACCCCCTACTGGAGATTGAGCCCGCAACCCAGGCATGTTCACTGACCTGAGTTAGAACCATGACTTCTTGGTTCATGGGTCGATGCTCAACTGTTGAGCCACACTGGCCGGGCTTTCTGTTTTTTGTGGGTATGTTTTGTTTAAAAATAATTTTCTCTGAATCTAAAAACATCCAATGTAATTGCATTATAAAATAGGGTCAAAATAGAACAAAAAAGTTGACACAATTACAGATGCTTTCTACTCTCCACACCAGAGATCACCCTTCAGTATAATTTACATCAACCTAGCTTCCCCACACAGACACCACTTTCTGGGAGTAAATGAAGCATTTTTTTTTTGTAGCTACTGCCCACTTGGTCTCAGACCACTAGGGTCTCATTCAGTTGGTTATTACTTCAGGAAACTTAATGGTGCCCCAGTGGCCCAAAATGAATGAATGTAGCTTCTAAAACATGCCAACTTCCAGAAGTAGCTTGTGCATGAGGAGAAGCTGCTTCATCCTAAACTGTGCAAAAGGCATGTGATGAAATGCTTCTGAAACTTCCAGAACCTGTTACATGCAGTATAAAACTGTGAAGCAGCCATACTTGGTTAGTAAAATTGTTGACATTCTTGATGAAAGTAAAACTGCTTTCTCATTACTAGTTTCCCTCTCGATAGCTAAGACTGGAGGGAGAGGGGGTAGAAAGAGGGGGAAGGTCTAAAAATATAAGATCTTTCAGCTACACCAGATGCTTTTGGAAAGAAATAACTCAGTAATTCAAACAACCTGATTTTATGAAATGACATTTTAGATTATGATATAACATTGCAGATTTGACATGATTGTGCTAATTGTGAGAAAATATGCTTTGATCAAACTACAATGAAGGAAGTAAAAAAGATATTGTGGTTCATCTTGTAATAAAGAGTGGCTCATCCTTATAGCTCACAACTTTTTGATTGTTGTCAGTTATCTATTCAACATGACATATACAATACAGTTAATGTTTCATTACCAGTAGCCTATTGAGTACTTATTGTTAAAATGAATTTAACATACAAGATTTTGTATGGCTTGTTCACCTAATTCTGATTCCTTGTGCTGACTGGCATGAGGCAGAGAACTGGATTGTATTTAACTGGTTTTATTGTGATGTGACTATGATGGATGTGACAAGGGCCTCTATTATTCTCTGGGGAGTGTGGCCGTTAATGAAGCCATTAGCTGAGCTAAGGCAAGTGTAGAAAATAGGGAAATAACCATTATTCTGAAGCCATTAAGTTGTAATCTAGCAGTTTCTCTCCTTACTCAAAAAGGCATCTTCTTTTTAAGGCCTCCCTGGCTGTCCTTTAAAGATTCATTAATTCATTAACTTTCCAAGGATATGGGGGTGGATAGCATAGTTGAAATTTTAATCAGGCCAGCATATCATATTATTACCATTATGCTGCTGTCTGTGTTCATTGCTGGGCCACATCAGGTTAGTTTTAGACAAAGTACATTATAGCAGATGATGTTCTGTTCAGTGTGTAACAGAAAGAGCTTCCATTTGTAGAGTACTTCAGAATTCACGGCTCTTTCATGCTCAGTAGGTACATAGGACATGCACTATGTACTCCTCTTTTAACATGAGTGAACTGAAGCTTAGTGAGCCTAAATAACCCAAGGAGTGAAGAGCAGCTGGGTGGAAATGGGTTCACACTTAAAATTCTCCTTGAGCTTTTGTATTATGACTTGTGCTTTCCCCATGTATATTCTTTGATGTAAAAGTGAAACTAACCTCTAGTTAGCACACATATTTTGAAAATGAGTGACTTATGTTGTATTCTGTACTGTTTGCCTACAATCTTTAAATCTCTCTTTAGTTGTAGCTAACCAGAGCTTTGCATAATTTTTAAACAATGCCAGTGTCCTAGTTCTGGTTCTAGTGGACATAGTCTGCTACTTCTGCATTTATGTTGAGGAAAGGTAAATGCTGCCCATGTCAGTCATAGATACAGCATCAGGAAACATGTCCTGTGGATTCTTTTGGTCGACTCAAAACATTTTGCTCAGTCAAGCTTCTTCTTGGCAAAGTATGGTGTTCTAAACTCATAGGCCTGGGTCCTACAGCCCTTAGGGGGTTAACATTTCCCAAGCAGCAGTTAGAACTGCTTGTTCTTCAATGAGATGGTGAGATCAATTCCATGCTCAATATTTGGTATACTAAGGGAATTTGCCACCCATAAGCTAGTGCCTCAGCTCACTAATCAAAACATGCCTCCAAATGGATGCTTCTTCAAACCCATTAGTGTAGGTATGTTGTATATATAATTGCTATTTCACATGGCAAAGTCCAAATGGGAAAATAATACAAATTAAAATATTCTATACAAGAATATTGCTCTTTAGTTCTACTGAAGGAGAGTTGGAAGATTTACCATGTCCCACTTTAGTTGGCATACATCCATGCACACACATACCTAAAGGATGAAGGACAGTCACAGGATGGTAGGAAGTGGGATGGGAACTGAAACAAAGAATATTTCTTGTCATATTTTTGTTTGTCTAGGTGGGCTAAAGCCTAGCCCTAAGTAGAAATTCAGTTTGTATTTGTTAAAAGAATGGACAAAAAGGAAAGAGAAGCCGGCTAAGAGTTCATTCAGCTAATGCACATATGGAAATGGAGCTTGGTCCTCTAGATCACAGGATGGATCACCAGGGGTATTGCTATAATCAAATCAGTTTCTGATTCTTTCTAGGCCCCAACCCAGACCCCTGGACATTTGCCATATCTGTGTGAGTTAGCAAATGATTTTTGTGACACCTTCCTGATAAATTTTTAGACTTTGGATGACATAGCCAGGGCTAGAATCTAGGCCTCCTAAATTATAGAGCCTCATTATTCAAAGTGCAGCATTAACCTCACTAGGTGTAGCTTGTTAGATATGCCCAATCTCCTAAATTGCTGGCAGTGTCACAAGATTTGTGAGTGATACAAATGCATAATAAAGACTGAGAAGCCCTGCTCTTGAGTGCACACTGTTGGTAAAGATGGATATCAACTGAAATACAGAGTGAAGAAAAAGTAGATTTATAGTTGTTCATATGGAAAATAATACAATAATGAATAAATAATAACACAAGTATAAATTCTGTGTGTTGAGTACTCACAACTATATACCTACTTTTGACCCACGCTGTATAAATCATATATTGAATGGGTAAAGCTTCTGTCTTTTTCCTTTTCTTTTTCAAAAAAAGAGGAAACAAACTGATCTTTATTGAGGTCCTACCCTGTGCCAGTACCTGAACATGGTTGGCATGTTATAAATATGCTTGTTAAACCTTCCCAACTACCCTGAAATGTAACTGAAAGACACAAAACACCTTGTCCAAGATCCCAGGGAAATGTCAAAGTTGAGTTATGAACCCAGGATTGTGTGATTCCAAAGTTTTCCCAGGACAGCACACTGTAGGAAGGAGCAGAGAGGTGATCTGGAGGAAATAGAATTGCCTAGTTATTCAGCAGACATCCCTGAAAGAATAATTTCATTATTGTTATTTAATGACCCTAATTATTAAGGTGATATGTTTATAGTGGCTGTCAGCTTCTCCTGATAAACATGCAAGAATTGTTATTTGATTGTATTGTGAAAAATATTGTGCTGTAATAGTATTTTATGTTTAGATGCTTTGTTGAACGCTCAATTATCTGCCTGTCTTATTTTCCACTTCTTATTAACAGTGTTTAAATTAGGTGATCAAACCCTTTGCTGCCACCATCCCTATTGCTTATTTATTTTTCCCTCCATGTTCCATAATATCAGAATTAGTTTAAGCCACAAATATAATTATCTCCCATGGGAGGGATCTGGAAAGACAGAAAGCATCTCAAAGATAAACTCAGTTTAAGTTGGTGAGGTTGTTACTTTCGAACATGGAATGAATGGCCACTAAACAGGAATCCTCCCAGGGTCACCCGCTGCATCAGGTATTGTGTTTCATTTCATAGCATGTGAGAAACCATTCTATTGTTCCATTTTCCCTGAACAAAATACCTAACAAGTTTAAATATAGACTAACCCTGTCTGGCCAGCGTGGCTCAGGGGTTGATCATTGACCTATGTACCAGGAGGTCACTGTTTGATTACCAGTCAGGGCACATGCCTGGGTTGCCTGTTGGCTGGATCCCCAGTGTGGGGCATGCAGGGGTCAGCTGATCAATGATTCTCCCTCATCATTGATGTTTCTATCTCTAAATAATTTTGGGATTCACCATTTGAATTACCCACATTATTTCTTTCTTATGCTCATGACTGTTTCTTAAAAGCAACCAAGATATGAAATGATATGATGTCCTAAGAAAACAAGTAGATTTTTATCCTCTTTTAAAAAATGATGTGTTCTACTTGGACCAACTGAGAATTCTCACAGTGGATGTCTATGTGTGTGCACATATCTGTGATAACACACACACACATTCACAAATTGCTATCAGTTTTTCCCTACTCCCAGCACAGACACCTAGTACTCATCTTAATTCTAAGCTCCAGAAATACATAAATACTTGCTTGATTGAGTTGTATTAAACTCCTTAGTTGTATCATGGAATAAGGACAGATTCCCTCCATTCTGCTACCTGTCTGTATCTACTGGACTGAATAGAGTTCAAAGATGAATTTGAACCTCTAAGGCAGCAATTTTCAGCTGGTGTGCCACAAGAATTTTTAAAACATGCATTACCTGACTATTTAGTCAGGGACACTTACCTCTTTTCCCTTAGATTGTCAAGTAAAAAAAAAATGACAATTGCCAACACAGCAATCACTATCCAGTGTGAATGAATAAAAAGTATACCTATTTTTTTGTCAGATTGGCAAAAAAATATGCTTATTAGTGTGCCTCAGATTTTTAGTAATTAGTTTGTGTGTGCCATGAGATGAGAAAGGTTGAAAACCACTGTTCTAAGGAATCCACAATGATAATTAAATTCTTACTGTACTTATAAAGGCAGGAGAGTTGAAGGGATATGGCACATTTTCTAAAGAATTTTAGCAATAAAAGATGGAATTAAAGATTTTCTTTTTTTTTAAATATATTTTATTGATTTTTCACAGAGAGGAAGGGAGAGAGATAGAGAGTTAGAAACATCGATGAGAGAGAAACATCGATCAGCTGCCTCCTGCACATCTCCAACTGGGGATGTGCCCGCAACCCAGGTACATGCCCTTGACCGGAATCGAACCTGGGACCTTTCAGTCCGCAGGCCGACGCTCTATCCACTCAGCCAAACCGGTTTCGGCGGAATTAAAGATTTTCAACGAACCCTACACTTAACCAGAAAATGCCCTTATCAAACAATCCATCCCTCAGATAGGTTAGTTAAATTTCCTTGGGGATTCATAGCTTATGAATAGTGATGAGGGTGTTTGTTTTGCATACTACTAGCAAATGTATTCCAATAGGCCAATCACTCTAGCCATGTACAGTTGCCAGTAAGAGTATACGCTTCAAAATCTGTTCTTAATGGGATTTAAATTTGTTTTGGAATTTGTCATTGAACATGGTTTATTTTCATATCACCTGGTTTGTGGACACAGTAAGAGGACTTTTAACTGATGGCATAGTCATTGGGTATCTAGGCTCTTTCTTGGGGTTAGGAATATTGCCCTACTTTCTCAGGGCTAAGTATTTAGCATAGCCTTTACCCATGTCATGTTGAACCAGAATTAGCAACAGATACTCTCTTTACTGTGCCCTATTTTTATAGCTAAAATACAAACAAAAATTATGGTGCTTATCATTTTCAGAGCCAGGGATATACTGTGTGATTACTATGCTAATTAATATCAAGATATTTTCATGTGTAGGCATTATTAATATTTGTTAATATAATGTAATCGTTCATACTTGGCATGATGCCATGGGATAGATTTATTTTTTAAAAATATTTGCTTTTCCCATCTAGTAAATTATGTTTATAGAGATGTAGTTACTGACACAGGCAAAATAGTAGTAATAGCACTGCTAATTATATTGCTGTACATAAAAAGTGACATCAATATCATCAAGTACCATTAATAGTTTAAATGGTGTCAGATGCAGCAACCTTTGATTTGAATATAGCTTGTAATTCTGGTTAAACCTTTTTTCCCCTACAGATTTTGTTTTGCATTAACTCTATATTTATATTTGAAGAGAAGCAGAACCACTTAGAAGAACCAGCATACTCTATTTATAGCAGTGGTTTTGGGTACATAATTGACACCTGCCCCCTTAAATGGCCCAGGTAGATAACGTTTTCAACGGGTATGCTAAGCACATAAACAAATCTCGTGCCCTGTTCCTTTATATAGAGGAGATACATCACCAGCTACAATGATGACAATAAACTTAGTAGCAATTTTCCTTTTGCTTTTTTTAATAGAAGCCGATGTCCAACAATGGCATCTCCAGCTTTTATGTAGCTGCCATGTGTGTTCTGCATTACTCCCTATGTATCAGAGGAATATAGATGAACAAAATAAGACAAGAACTGATTTTGAGACCCAATGTATACTCTTTTGTCATACTGTGCTTCCACATTGTTGTTTTGCTAATATTTCATTAATGCTTTGTTAATGGAGGGCTGAGTGCCTCATCTTCCCAAGTTGTTAGTTGGCGTGGGCTTCTTGGGGCACCACTGGAAAAATAATTTCTAGAGACTCACATGGGAGGATGAGATATGGTGGAAAGCTGTATTTTTGTGGAATTGCATCACTGGGTTTCCAAAGTCCCATTTCCTTGAGTCCACTCATAGAAGTGTACTAGTAGCTGGGGTTTTAGTAGAGCTAAAATCAGAGCCAGTGTCCAGAGTTTCTTTTCCATGTTGGAGCTGGGCCCATTCCAGCATCAGGCTAGCTTAATTTGTGTTTCCCTGCTGTAGTCCATTAGTCCAGTGCATGTGGGGTTCATAGGGCCACATGGATATGGAGAAAGCATGGGCAGTAGCAAAACAAGAGAGACCCATGAACCAAGAAGAACCAAGAACAGGGAGCAATAAGAGCAAAAAGAGAGAG
This sequence comes from Myotis davidii, assembly GCF_000327345.1. Lineage (NCBI taxonomy): Eukaryota > Metazoa > Chordata > Mammalia > Chiroptera > Vespertilionidae > Myotis > Myotis davidii. The sequence continues at coordinate 251,206 of NW_006284938.1, forward strand.
ATTATGTATTCCCAAATTTTTGAGGGCTTGCAGTAGCCACATTCATTCTGGCCAACCATCTCTGTCCTCAGGTTTGATTTACAGGGAGTACCTTTCCTATGTCATCCCAACTTTACTGGGTATGCATCTATTTTTTCTTTGCTCAGTCCCTTTCCCCCAGCATTTTGCAGAAAATAAATTGGTAGTTCCCTGGGGTGTGCAAAGATGCAGCTTCATAATGAAGCTACCCAAAGGACATGCCTATAATGTCTGGCCTTCCCCTTATTCCTTTCCTATTATTAATAACTAGAGGCCCGATGCATGAATTCATGCACAGGTAGGGTCCCTCAGGGTGGCCTGCAGAGATTGGATCCCAGCTCACGCCCCCAGCCTCGCAGACCTGCAGCCCCACCTGGCACCCCGCCTTGGCCTGGCGCTGCCCCCTCACCTGCTCCACCATCCCACCTGCGGGGTGATTGATCAGGGCCAGGCCCCCGACTGGTTCCCTCAGCACCTGGGAGCCAGCGGTGGCCCTGCCCCCACTGCCATTGCTGGTCACCATCTATGGGGCAATTGGTGGGGCAATCAGGCTCCCGCTCACAACCACCTTGACCTGGCACTGCCCGCTCACCTGCTCCACCATCCCACTGCAGTCCCTCTCTCATCAGGGCCCATTGGGGCCAGCAGCACCTCCACTGCCGCCCGCGGCCAGCACCAAGTTGCCAATGCCCACCATGTTCCGCACTGCCCCCTGGTGGTCAGCATACATCATAGCGAGCAGTAGAACTGGTCAAATGACCACTCCAGGGTATAATTTGCATATTAGGCTTTTATTATATAGGATTATCTAATTACAACAGTATCTGTTTGACTGCCTCTATGGTATTCTAAACAAATTATTTTCCTCTTTGTATCTAAAGGAGAGAATTCCTTGGACATGTACATCACCATTGTTCTAGTCATATCATCAATAATACAACAAATCCTGTGGACTTGATGCTTAAGTTTCCTTCTCTGCAGGCCAGGTATATTTAGAGCAGCAGTTCTCAACCTGTGGGTCGCGACCCCTTTGATGGTCAAACGACCCTTTCACAGGGGTCTCCTAAGACCATCCTGCATATTGGATATTTACATTATGATTCATAATAGTAGCAGCATTACAGTTATGAAGTAGAAACGAAAATAATTTTATGGTTAGGTCACAACATGAGGAACTGTATTTAAAGGGCCAGAAGGTTGAGAACCACTGATTTAGAGTTTTGGTATGACACTGTATTATGTTTGCTGCAATCATGTGGAAAAATATATTAACACTTTAGCACTGGCTTGGTTTCAGTAGTTATTTCTGTGTTGCCAGACATGAATTTATTGAGCAGCTAGTAAGTGCAAGGGGCTGTGAGAAATAAACATGTGACCAAGTCATTGATATTTCCCTTAAAGAATGTACAGTTTTGTCAGAGAGATAATATATAGCCACAAACATCAAAAAAGTAGACAGAGTTAAGAGCTATAAGGGAGAGCTACAAAGAGTCTGATGGGAATTCAAAGGAAGGACTGTTCCCTTCCCAGGGTCACCTTGAGATTGTTGTACCTGAGGAGATGAGTAAGGACATACAGGGGAAAAGCCAAAAAGAAATGTCCATGAAAATCTTTGCAGATTCATTTGGATGGTTGCATGACAAGGAATATAACAGGAAGCCGTGGACTAAATTAGAGTAAGAGACATTTGACTGCTGCAAATAGACAATAGCAGAAAGTAAAGACATGACACTGCATTGTGACCACACTGCCAGCAACTTTTTCTATTTGGACAGGGAGTGGAAAGTCTGTTTTGCAGACACTGGGGAGCCACTGCAACTGAGCAGAAAATAAGTTTATTTGGTGTCCTGGCTTAGAAGGGTTGGGGCCAGGGAGTTCAGTTGGTGGGCCAGTTAGAAAAATGTAGGCAATGGTTTTAAAACCAGTGTACTTATAAGTACAGGCATTTGGAATATTCTTGTGGTTTTGGAATGGACAATTTCTTCTCACTGGGTATTTTCATTTGAATATAGTAGTTTGAAAATGTTCTTATATGCCACATAGATCAAGTAAGGTAAATGGTCTAGAATAGATAGATATCTGTGTGTGACCTTGGGACCCATCCTAATTTAGTGAGTCTGAAACTTGAGTGTCCCTAGGATCGCCCCAGAGCCCTAATTACAAGTTTGAATTCAATAAGGCCCAGTTGTGGCCCAGAAATCAGCACATATAATAAATGGCCATAATTATTCCAATGCTGGTGGTCTGGTACTGGCACTTTGAGAAATAGTGTGACTGGCCTCTGTGAGGGTAAAAAGGCATGTGTCTATGCCTATAAGTGACCTGTCTACTATGTAGGCAGGAGAAATCTGAAAATGTGTAAAGGGACCAGAGCTCCTACTGTGGGGTATTACTACAGTAAATATATTTATATGTTCTTTTCTCTGAGGCAGGGAACTCTTTTACTCTTATCAGCAAGGCCTTTGCATATTTTTCAAGAGCAAAGCTTCCAGCATACTTCCATAAGGATGTGGGGGAAGTAAGCAATGGCCCACGAAATTGAGTTTTCATGGTTTGGGACGTGTCCCAAGGCCCCTGCATAAGTAAGAAGCTCTCAAGGGGGAAGTGTTGACTACCTGAGTGTACAGGTTTAATCAAATGCAAACAAGGAAAAGCCCTTCCTTAGAGATGTAGATTTTTAGCTGGATGTATCCTCTGTCCTACCTGTCTGCCTAGGTATGTATGGAGAAAAGTGACACATCTCCTTTTCATCCTATACCTATCACTTTCCCCTGCTCACGCTGCAAACTTCTCATCACTGGACATTTACTCATGGCTTGACAGAGGCCATGTACCTAATAAGCAGGACATGGTAGCACTGTGTGGCCAATTTGACTTAACCATTCCCCCACTGCAAGTCAATTGTAGTTGCCTAAAACACATACTCCAAGCTTTGTACTGTACCCATGTCACACTTTTTGATATGCTTGGTGGTAGGTACAAGGTCAATTCCTTTTGCTTTTACCGCCCATGGCTATAGAATAGTGACCTAAGCCCAGTACATTTCATTAACAGACATTCTGTGGTAGGGATATTGGTGAAAATGTGTGATTTCCAACCACTACTTCCCAATGTTTTGCCACACACAAAGTTCTCATTATTTGCTATTTGCATTTTGGAGCTGTCTTCAACTACAGTGTCCATACATTACTAAGGATGCAACCAAATAAAGCAGCCCTTTCCCATTTACTTCAAAATCTCTTTTCTAGTTGTCCAGTGTAGACATTGTCATAGGTGGGAATACCTTTAATAGAATGGATTCTGACCAATTAATTCATGGAATCAAGTGAAGGGTAAAAATTTAATATTTTTACATATGCATGCCTTAATATACACTAGCTAGATAGATATTTTATTATTTTTAAAAGACTTCATATATAATCTGTTATAAAAATAATTCCAGTATAAAATATTTGGTTTTTTATATTATTTTGTTTTTCTTAATTACAAAGGTAAGGATTATTCAGCAAAAATAAAATTTAGAGGTTATCTGATTTGTCCTCACAATATAGAGATTAACTTCTTTAAGCAAATGAAAGTATAGTTTACAGCCAAATCTGTCCTCATAGTTTTCACAAACTTGAGGGTGGGGCTGTGTCGATTATATCTGAATTCCTTTCCTTACCTGGAAATAGCAGAGACTTGACAAATACTTGTCAAATAAATGAATGAGCCTTAATTGGAAATGTACTTAATTTGGTAAGTAAATAACTTCTCAACATATGTACAGAGTGGATACATAGATGAAAGAATGGGCAGGCAAGCACTAGGAAATTTTCCAATATAGTTAAGGTGGTTTGCATATTGCAGATAAAATCAGTTTCTTTTTATTCAGTTTGCAGAACATGAATTCCCTTTATTTATTCACCATTCCCTCTATATTTGAAGAAAGTTATGGATTCTTCTCTCAGCCCACTCTTCTAGCTGAATAATCACAGCCTCATTTACCTTTCCTCACAAGTTTGTCTTTCTAGACCTGTGGCTCTCTGATCCCAGAGTGCATCATAATCCTTCCTCTGTATGGATCCCAGGCCTGGATATGCCAAAGTGAGATTTATAAAGGCTTAGTGAGCACTTTGAATCTAAACCTGGATGATAACAGTCATAGGCTTCATTAGTGGATAAAGAAAACTGTAAAACAATGGAGGTTTTGTTGGATTTGTGATATTTTTTTTCTTAAATCTGGTTTGACCACTCTTTGCTCTTCATTCCCCAGTTGCTATTTCTAGAACTCATCATTGTTATTAGATAGCATCATAAAGGAAGGCTACTAAGTCTCCTCTTGGTTATTGAAATTGATATTATGAATAGTTTATTAGGTATTTCCAAATAGTTTCCTCCAAGAACTAGAGAAAGATTTCCCTCCTTCATGTAATTCTGTGGCTCCAAAATTGTCTTTTAGGTACAAATTATTGATTTGCTATTGTTAAGCCCCTAATGGATTGTTTCTTATATCTAAGACTAGGATTTTGCTAGAATGACAGTTGACAGAATTCAGATTTAGCCAAGTTAAGTATGTCAGAATTGATAAAATGTTAAAAGATTAGAACAAATGGGATGTTAATCTAGGAAATTTTGTGTGAATTTTGTAGAAAGAAGTTATATCAGAAAGCAGGACCTTTGTGGTGTACATTTGCAGAAGATGATTATTTAAATTGTCTAAGTTCTCATGCAGAGGGAGAGAATTGATATCCACATATTTGTTTGTACAGGTTAAGTCATAAAGAAGACTAAAATGGGAACTAGTTCACGTTTTCAACAGTAAAAGAATTACATCATATTTGGTATATCTATATACTGGATGGTAATTTTCCTTCTTTGTACTTTTTTGAAATTTCCAGTTTTGACCCTGTGTTACTTTATAAATACTCATATAAGTAAGAGCTCTGTGAGTCCTTCTAGGAAATTTTCATATCTGACGTTGGTCATGGGAAACCTGACTCAGACACATGGCCTCTAACTCACAGAGAGTATGAGGAAAGATTAGGGTTGAACTGTGATATGAAGACCCTCTATGTCCTTGTATAGTGTGTGCCAGCTTCAATTTGTGAAGGCCACAAATAGCTATTTGGCTCTCTTGTGGGCAGAGTATTTATAGGCCTGATGAAAGGGGGAGCCAAAGCCCCTGAATGGAGAAGGCTGCACTGCAGACTTGGAGCTCTATCTGCCTGTGGAAGCTTCTGGTCAATCCTTCCTTCCCATGGAGTAAGACACATGGGTACCTTTGCCAAGATTTCCTTTGGCAGGCAAGCGGAGCAAAGGGGGGAGGGTCTGTAATTGCATTTGGTTCTCAATGTGTCTGAGCAGTATTCCAGAATGGCCCCCTGTGCTCCTTGCTCTGCTCACTTGGCTGTTTTATTTTTGAGTAGAGGAACTGCATTTAATATTACAAAGTGAGTCTTGATTTCACATCACAGATACCTTTGTATAAATGAAAACCTCAGCTCTGGGAGAACTGAAGACTGATGGCTTTTGATTTTTCTCTAAAATATTTTGTTCAACAACATCCCTTACTGTCTCTGTTGTGAAAACTACAAGGTCAGTTGGGGCCCAGCTCCATTCTGAGTATCTTTGGCTTTGTTAGAGGTAGAGCAGAATAATAGGAAATGAGAGCCTCTTCCCACCCACAATAGTTTGGTTCTGGTGGTACGACAGGGAATTGCATCAAAGACCTGATTTTAAAATGCTCAGGGTAGTTTCTCCATTTTTATCAGAATACATTACTTAATGATGAAAAAAGGAGAGACTTTTCAAGGGCCTTTGTTTCACTCGTGTGTGTGTGTGTGTGTGTGTGATTTTAAATTGAACTATAATTAACACAATAAAATGCACATATTTTAGGTGTTCAGTTCAATGGCTTTCATCAATTGTATAGACACAGGTAACTATTACACAAAACAAGATATAGACAGGCTCTGTACAATGGTAATTGAATGCAAGCCATTTATCTTCTATAATAATAAAAATGTAATATGCTAATTAGACCAGATAGCTGAATGACCTTCCCGATGTCACTCCAGACATCCTTCCAGACAAAGCCACAGTGGCAGGGGCCAAGGCAGAGTTGGTTAGGGGCGATCAGGCAGGCAGGCGAGTGGTTAGGAGGGATGAGGCAGGAAGACAGTGGTTAGGGGCGATCAGTCAGGCAGGCAGGCAAGTGGTTAGAAGCCAGCGTTAAGGGTGATCTGGCAGGCGAGCAGTTAGGGGCAATCGGGCAGGTAGGCAAGTGGTTTGGGGCAATCAGGCAGGCAGGTGAGTGGTTAGGAGGGATGAGGCAGGAAGACAGTGGTTAGGGGCGATCAGTCAGGCAGGCAGGCAAGTGGTTAGAAGCCAGCTGTCCCAGATTGCCAGAGGGTGCAGGCTGGGCTGTGGGACCCCCACGCCCCATGCATGAATTTTGTGCACCCAGCCTTGAGTGTAATTTATAATATCCTAGCAGCCACATTAGGAAAAGTAAAAAGAAACAAGTGAAATTAATTTCAATTTTAATACAGTGTATTTAAATTATTATTTCAACACAAAATAAATATAGAAATTATAATAAATTATATAATTTTTGGCAACAACTCTGAAACTTAATATATAGTTTATACTTAGAAGATCTCAGTTTGGATGCTAACTTAAAAAATGTAGCAAAATGCACATAAAATTTACTGTGGCCATCTCTGAAAGGGGTATATAAATGCTTGAGCTGAATTAGTAGGGGCCTCTCAAACAAAATGCTTTTCCTGAGTTTCCATTTTCTAGTGACAATGAATTCTGGATCCCTATGGACAGAAGGCAGGCAATTTCTTGTGTAACATGATCTGAAGACCCAAATTATATCTGAGATTCAGGCTGTGCCCTTTCAACTCATTCTTTGTTGTTTGCTCACTTCCTCCTCATTCTCAGCCCCCAATATCCCTCTGTTAATATTACTGAGTCCTTGCCAAGTGCAGAGAATCTACAAAGCACTGACAAGAGAAAGACAATGACATTGTCATGGCCCTGGAGCAGCTTATAATCCAATGGAAGGACATATTTCCAAGCACCATTTCTGAGAAATATGACACAGTCCTTGGATTAGAGAAAGTTTCTGGAAATTGGGCCTAAACTTTATAGCACAGTGAGAACTTAACGAAGCAAAAAGGGACCAGCATAAAGAACAGAGACAAAGAATGAATAGGGTATGAGTTAATAGACAGATGGCCAGTTTCACCATTTACAGGCCGTGTCATCCTAGTCTAGTTGCTTAAAACCTCTGGGCCTCTTCTCCATCACCTATAAAACAGTAATAATGATGCCTATCTACAAGAGCTGTCAAAAAATCAGTTGCAATAATTGGTTTATTCATTAATTTATTAATTCATTAATCAAATTGTTTTTAATGTATCTTTATTTTTGAAAGTATTACAAATGTCCCTTTTTACCCCATTGGCACCTTCTATCCTGCTCCTGCCTTTCCCAGGCCTTCACCACACTATTGTATGTGTCCATGGGTTATGCATATATGCAAATAAGTTCCAGGTTAATGATTACCCACCCATCCATCCATCCCTGCCTTCCTTCTGAGATTTGTCTATGTGTTCCATGCTTCTGTGTCTCTGTTTCTAATTTGTTCATTAGATTCCACATATGAGTAAGATCATGTGATACTTATCTTTCTCTGACTGACTTACTTCCCTTAGCATAATACTCTCCAGGTCCACCCTCCCCCACTCTGCATGCTGTCCCAAAGCGTGACAGATCCTCCTCTTTTACTGCTGCAAAGTATTCCATGGTGTAAATGTGCCACTGCTTTTTTATTCACTCATCTACTGATGGGCACTTAGGCTGTTTCCAGATCTTAGCTATTATATATTGGGCTGCTATGAACATCGAGGTGCATATATTCTTTCTGATTGGTTTTTCAGGTTTTAGGATATATTCCCAGAAGTCGGATCGCTGGGTCAAATGACAGTTTCACTTTTAATTGTTTGAGGAAACTCCACACTGTTTTCCACAGTGGCTGCTTCAGTTTGCATTACCTCTTACAGCAGTGCAAGAGGGTTCCCTTTTCTCCACATCCTCCTTTTAAATGGAAAGTGAATTTACTTTTGTATTTTCTCCTTAGTATCTATTGTCCTAGGACAGTGGTCGGCAAACTGCAGCTCATGAGCCACATGCGGCTCTTTGGCCCCTTGAGTGTGGCCACGAAGTTTCAATCGCACTGTATGTGCATGCCTGCATGTGGTATTTTGTGGAAGAGCCACACTCAAGGGGCTGCAGTTTGCTGACCACTGTCCTAGGAGATGTATCCGCAAACATATTGCTACAAAAGATGTCTGAGTTTTTGCTATCTATGATTTCTTCTAGATTTTTATGGTTTCACAACTTACATTTAAGTCTTTACCCACTTTGAGTGTATTCTTATGTATAGTGAAAGTTGGTGGTCTAGTTTCATTTTGTTGCATGTATGTGTCCAATTTTCGCAACACCAATTATTGAAGAGACTATCGACTCCATGGTATGCTCTTGCCTCCTTTGTCAAATATTAATTGAGCAGAATGACTTGGGTCAATTTCTGTGTTTGTTCTGTTACATTGATCTATGTGCCAGTACTAGGCTGTTTTGAGTACAGTAGTTTTGTAGTATAACATTGATATCTGGTACTGTGATTCCTCCAACTTTGTTCTTTTTTTCTCAAGATTGCTGTGACTATTCAGAGGTCTTTTTTTGGTTCTATATAAATTTTTGGAGTGTCTTTTCTAGATCTGTGAATATACTGTTGGTATTTTTATAGCGATTGCATTGAATTTGTGGATTGCTTTGGGTGGTATGGACATTTTAATAATGTTAATTCTACCAATCCATGAACATGGTATATTTTTCCACTTTATGTTTTCCTCTATCTCTTTCAACATCCTGTAGTTTTCTGAGTACAGGCCTTTTACCTCCTTGGTTAAGTTTAATCCTAAGTGTCTTACATTCATCAAATTCTTTGAAACACCTACCATATGCCAGGTGCTAGGCTAGTTGTTGTGGATACAGCAGCATGTTCTATATTCTCCCAAAGCTTGATGTCTGTATAAGGGGTTTAATTAAGAGTAGTTGTTTTATCAACAGGAACTACAGACACGAGCAAGGCTATGGGACATTGGGGAATAGTGAGAGATTTAAATCAAATTCACATGTGTCTGTTGTAAAGGTGAGTGGGGATTAGTGCAGAGAGATAACATTGGAATGATAGAATATAGCCCCCTTTACAGTCTCACACCTACTGAAAACATTTTGAGAATCTTCCCCACTGTTTACCAATGTTTGGGATTATTCAAGTATTTTTTTAAAGCAGAATAGACTATTCTCTTATAGGGATAATAGGAGACACTTTGGTTTAATTTGTGTTTGAGACATTTTACCATCCAAATTTCAGACTCTCTGCAATTAGGGACCATGCCATATATGAATTTTTCATCCCATTCCTATACCAAGTTATTTTGCAGTGCTGCCCTGACTTAGGTTTTTATTGACTTCACTAAATGTATAGCTCCTGGCAGAGGCCTGCATATAATGTGTCCTCTATAGATGTATGTGCAGTGGCTAGGTGGGCAGTGCCCATGAGCATCAGCAGAGTCAGTTGGTCTCTTCCAGGGTGCACCACTAGCTTGAACCCTGTAGAGAACAGGCATCTTACTGCCCAACAAAAGGAGCCCTGGTCTAGAAGTTGAGATATCTGGATTCCAGCCCTATGTCCGCCATTACTTTACTTTGTGATGTTAGTCAAGGCACTTAACCCCTCTGATCCTATTGCTTGACCTGCAAATTAATGGGTTTTGACTCCATGACCTCTCATTCTCATTTCATATTCCATGATCATCTGGAACTCATGATTCATTTCTCCCACTCACCAGTCCTTGACACTTAAACATCATGAGAGTGCTCATGACCTTGCAGTTTTGGGAACTTCACTGACACCAATTTAAAACAGAACACATTGACAAGAGTTTTGGTGGAGATGAATGATTCCATTCATCTGAAAAGAGTAGTGAAAGGGCAGCAAGAGGATTCTGGTCTTTGTTGGGACTTGTCTTTTTGGTTCTTTGTCTTTTCATCATCTACCCACTGAATACTTGCTATGCATGATGAAAAGGAAGAATTAATCCTCCTCTGAACTTATTGAATAATTGCACATTAGTATTTTGCTAGAGTGAGTCTAAATTCTATCCTGATAAAGAGATTTCTACCTCTTTATTAATCTATAACACATTTTCAATCTATAACATTTTCTGTTTCCTAATTTGAACACCAGATTTGGATTTGTCAAGACATGTCCTTCAGCAAGACTATCATTTATTTTTTGGACAGTTACTGTTTAAGCCCCAGCACTAGGGAAACAAGCATGGAGAAACAACCAATTAACAGTTAGAAAGATGATAGCAATAAATGACTGTAGGTGTCCCACCACATTTAAAACTGAAATAACAAAAAAACCTAAGTCCATACTAAAAATAAATCATCATACATTTTTCTGCATATGTAAGAGTCTGCATTTTCAGCCCTGAAATATTCATCAAATTATGCATATACAAATAATTATCTAGTTTATGGATGCTTATCATTAGGTTTTGTTTAAATGAGTTCCTACCAAAAGGGACTGGCTTCTGTTCTGAAGAAATGAATAAACTGCACAAGATAAACTTTTCTACAACTGATGTTCAACATGGTGTTTCAGGATGATATGTAGACATAACTTTGGTTGCTTATTATCTGAGAAAGTGTATGTGTGTAGGTAAGAGACTACACAGGTATACTTGTGAATAACTAAGCACAGAGCTGAGAGAAAGATCCACTGGTGGGATGTGAGGTCAGTCTCACATCTCTACCCTAAGGGACTAGATTCTGCTAATTCTTCAAAAGCCAAAAATTTGTTTTACAGAAGAAATTCTGATTTGATTAAGATATTGCTTCCAGAACTAATGTTCCTTTAGCTAATCAAGCCTACTTCCATGATTAGAAATAAACTGCATGTTATCTAAGCATAAAGAAGCCACATGATTTGGCACGATTCTACAGAAGTAACATTTAGTGAAATTACAGTATATTTAGATTAATTATAGAGCTGGTTCTGGGCACCACCATATTTAAAGTCATGTCAGCATTTTTTGTTATTAACCCTGTGTGGAAGAAGTTTATCTCCTAGTTACATATTTTTACTTCTGGAAAATATTGGCATTATATATAGGGCTAGATCATAATTACATGATCTTTCTGCTTTTAGGGTAACTTACAAAAGGTGTGATTTCAGAGCGATTACTTTTGTTAAAAGAGCTGTTTCTGTGTGGAATCTCAAAATTGGCAGAAATTACATTTTAAACAATGCAAATGGTCATGATGTTTAGTTTAGGAATCCACCTGCTATAAACATCTTGTACTTCAATTTTATAGGCTTCATAATATTGACCAGATAATGCAAAGTGGCTTTTATTTAATCACCATATCCAGAACTTACCCATCCAACCTGAGCTTGGCTCCAATCAAAGTGACCTCTTTGGGAGGTACTGCCTTATTCCAACAGTGATGTTGAACAAGGTTAGTAACAGTTGGAAGTTTTGTCTATGAGTGACCTTTAGAATCTGTGCCTTGTCCTTTTAGAATATCATTGTAGTCCTAAGATTTTTCATCTCTTTATAGCAAAGGTGAATTTCATTCCTTGAACAAGCAAAAGTAATTTGGAGCCAGATTTGGCAAGTAAGGAGGCTGATAAGGTCAAATATACGTTTTACTAAAAAATGATCTGTGGCTCTAAAATAATGAGCCTCATTTTCATGCATAGTTCATAACTATAGCTGAAGCTAATTCCCTCAGATGAATTCCAAACCTGGTTGAGCAATGCCTGTGTCCTTGAAAACAGGTATAGTTTCCTCATGGTGCTGCTTTGAAGGTGCTGTCTTTCATTTGAATGTCAAATGTATGCTAGTCTATAATAATAAAAGAGTAATATGCTTATTAGACCAGACAGCCAAAGGACCTGTGAGGGTCTATTTGCAGCCTCTATGGCTGCAAATGCCGAACCCCTTGCACGAATTTTTTGCATTGGGTCTCTGGTTTGTTACATAAAAACATCATTATTTTATGGTTCTACTCCATAGAAACAAAAGAAGTTTTATTTTTTATTTTTTAAATATTATTTTATTGTTTAAAGAACTACAAATAGTAGTACATATGTCTCCTTTATTTTCTCCATTGACCGCCCCCAGCCTCCCCTACCCCTTGGCACATGCCCTCATCCCCACCCCTAGTGTCTTGCGTCCATGTCCATTGGTTATGCTTATATGAATGCGTACAAGTCCTTCGGTTGACAAAGCTCAGTCCTAGCATCTCGTCCATGAGCATCTCACTGTGTGTCGCTCAGGGGTCATGACTCTTTGGAAGTAAGATCTTTCTTGGGATATATTCCTAGAAGTGGTATTACTGGGTCAAATGGCAGTTCCATTTTTAATATTTTGAGGGAATGCCATACTGTTTTCTATAGTGGCTGCACCAGTCTGCATTCCCACCAGCAGTAAAGGAAGGTTCCTTTTTCTTTGAATCCTTCTCTAGCACTTGTCATTTGTTGATTTGTTGATGATAGCCATTCTGACAGCTGTGAGGTGGTACCTCATTATTGTTTTGATTTGCATCTCTTGTATGATTAGTGACTTTGAGCGTGTTTTCATGTGTCTCTTGGATTTCTGAATATTCTGTTTTGAAAAGTGTCTATTTAGGTCATCTGCCCATTATTTTTTATTGGATTGTTTATCTTCCTTTTGTTAAGTTGCATGAGTTCCCTGTAAATTTTGGAGATTAAACCCTTATCAGAGATAACATTGGCAAATATGTTCTCCCATGCAGTGGGCTTTCTTGTTGTTTTGTTGATGGTTTCTTTTGCTGTGCAGAAGCTTTTTATTTTTATATAGTCCCATTTGTTTATTTTCTCCTTAGTCTTTCTTGCCCTATGATCTGTGTCTATAAAGATATTGCTCCTACATATGTCTGCTATGTTGCTGCCTATGAAATTATGTAGGATTTTTATAGTTTCCTGTCTTACATTCAAGTCCTTTAGCCATTTTGAGTTTGTTTTCGTGTATGGTGTAAGATAGTGATCTAGTTTTATTTTTTTGTATGTATCTGACCAAATTTCCCAGCCCCATTTATAAAAGAGGCTGTTTTGGCTCCATTGTATGCTCTTGTCTACTTTGTCAAATATTAATTGAGGATAATGGCTTGGGTCAATTTCTGGGCTCTCTATTCTGTTCCGTTGGTCTATATGTCGGTTCTTGTGCCAGTACCAGGCAGTTTTGAGAACTGTGGCTTGGTAATATAATTTGATGTCTGGTATTGTGATCCCTCTAGCTTTGTTCTTCTTTCTCAGGATAGCTGTGGCAATTCGGGGTCTTTTTTTATTCCAGATGAATTTTTGGAGAGTTTCTTCTAGATCTTTGAAATATGCTGTTGTAATTTTAATAGGTATTGCATTGAATGTATAGATTGCTTTAGGTAGTATGGACATTTTAATGATGTTGAGTCTACCAATCCATGAACATGGTATGTTCTTCTATTTGTTTATGTCTTCCTCTATCTCTTTTTTTCAATGTCCTTTAGTTTTCTGAGTACAGGTCTTTTACGTCCTTGGTTAAGTTTATTCCTAAGTATCTCAATTTTTTTGGTGCAATGGTAAATGGGTTTGTTTTATTCATTTCTCTTTCTGTGAGTTCATTATTGGTGTATAAAAAGGCCATAGATTTCTGAGTGTTAATTTTGTATCCTGCTACATTGCCAAATTCATTTATTAGGTCTAGTAGTTTTTTGATGGAATCTTTAGCATTATCTATGTATAGTATCATGTCACCTGTAAATAAGGACAGTTTTACTTCTTTTCCAATTTGGATGCCTTTTATTTCTTCTTTGTGTTTGATCATTATGGCTAGTACTTACTATGTCGAACAGGAGTGGTGAAAGTGTGCATCCTTGTCTTGTTCTGGTTCTTAGGGGAAATGGTTTTAGTTTTTGCCCATTGAGTATGATGTTTGCTGTAGGTTTCTCATATAGGGCTTTTATTATGGTGAGGTATGAAACTTCTATTCCCACTTTCCTAGGAATTTTTATCAAGAAAGTGTGTTGGATTTTGTTGATGTTGTTGATGGGTTTTCTGCATCAATTGATATGATTATGATTATGTGATTTTTGTCTCTCTGTTTATATCATATATCACATTTATTGATTTGTGAATATTGTACCATCCTTGCACCCCTGGGATAAATCCCACTTGGTCATGATGTATGATCTTTCTAATGTATTGCTGAATCCGATTTGCTAGATTTTTTGTTGAGGATTTTAACATCTATTTTCATCAAGGTTATTGGCCTGTAGTTCTCTTTTATTATTTTTTTTGAGGTGTCTTTATCTGGTTTTGGTATTAGGGTGATGCTGGCTTCATAGAAAGAGCTTGGAAGTGTGCCTTCCTCTTGAATTTTTTGAATAGTCTCTGGAGGATAGGTTTTAGTTCTTCTTTGAATGCTTGGTAGAACTCCCCTGTAAAGCCATCCAGACCAGGGCTTTTGTTTGCTGGAAGATTTTTAATCGCTATTTCTATTTCTTCGGTAGTTATCAGCCTATTCAGGTTTTTTTTTTTATTATTATTATTGGTTGAGTTTTGGGAGCTTGTATTTTTATAGGAATATTTTCATTTCATCTAGGTTGTCCATTTTGGTGGAATAGAGTTGTTCACAGTATTTTTTCATAATCGTATGTATTTCTGTGTAATTGGTTGTTATTTCACTTCTTTCATTTCTGGTTTTGTTTATTTGGGTCCTCACTGCTTGCTTCTTGGTGAGCCTGGCTAGAGGTTCATCAATCTTGTTTATCCTTTCAAAGAACCAGCTCATGGTTCTGTTGATCTTTTGTATTTTTTTTTTTGTCTCTATGCCGTTTATTTCTGCTCAGATATTTATTGTTCCCTTCTTTCTGCTTATGCTGGACTTTTCTTCTTGCTCTCTTTCTAACATTTTGAGTTGTAGGGTTGTCGAGTAATACTCCCTCCATGTTCTGCGTGGAGTAGGGTTCAGTATCTTTAAGTTTCAGGGTCAGGTAACTTATTACCACTGTTTCTTGTTTTTTGAGGTAGGCTTGTAGAACTATGAACTTCCCTCTCAATACCGCTTTAACTGTGTCCCATAGATTTAGATTGTTGTGTTTTCATTGTCGTTTGTTGCCATGATGCTTTTTATTTCTTCTTTGATCTCTCTGGTAACCCAGTCATTGTTTAATATCATGCTTTTTAGCCTCTAGGTGTTTGATTTTTTATTGTTTTCATTGCAGTTGATTTCTAGTTTTATGCCATTGTGGTCTGAGAAGATGCTTGATATGATTTCTATCTTCTTGAATTTGAAGAGACTTTGCCAGTGCCCAATATGTGGTCTATCTTTGAAAATGATCCATACACATGTATATTCTGTGGCTTTGGGGTGAATGAGAAGAATGTATATTTTGTGGTGTTGTCGTGAAATGTTCTGAAGATGTCAATTAATTCCATCTGATCTAGTGAGTCATTTAGGATTGATGTTTCTCTGCTGATTTTTTGTTTAGAGGATTTGTCCAATGGTGATAGTGTGGTATTAAAGTCCCCTACTATGACTGTATTTCTGTCAATCTCTCCCTTGATATCCTCCAGAAGGTTTTTTTTTGTTTTTTGTTTTTTTTTGTATTTCAGTGTTCCTGTATTGGGTATGTATATGTTTACCAGAGTTATATCTTCTTTTTGGATTGCTCTCGTTAGTATTATGAAGCGGCCTTCCTTATCTCTTATTATGTCCTACACTTTGAGATCTAATTTGTTAGATATAAGTATTACTACCCCAGCTTCTTCTTTTTTTTTCATTTCCATTCACCTGAAAAACCTTTTTCCATCCCTTCACCATCAGTCTGTGTATGTCTTTTTTTCTGAGGTGGGTTTCCTGTAGATAGCAGATATATGGGTCATGTTTTCTTATCCACTCAGCTACCCTAAGTAGGCATTTTGATTGAGGCATTTAATCCATTTCTATTTAAAGTTATTATTGCTAGGTACTTGTTTGTACTTCTTTATGCCTGTATTCCTTCTTCATTTCCTATTTCTTCTTTTTATATCTGACCCTTTAGCATTTCTTGCATTGCTGGTTTGGTGGTTAATAAATTGCCTTAGTCCTCTTTTGTCTGTGAAGCTCCTGATTTCACCCTCAATTTTTATTTATAGCCTTGCTAGATACAGTATTCTTGGATTGAGATCCTTCCTTTGCATGACTTTGTATATTTCATTCCATTCCCTTCTGGCCTGATGTGTTTATGTTGAGAAATCATTCACTATTCTGATGGGGGATCCTTTGTATGTAACCTTCTATCCCTCTCTGGCCACTTTTAAGATTCTTATTTGTCATTGGTGTTTGCCAATTTAATTATAATGTGCTGTGGTGTTGGTATTTTAGGGTTCATTTTGTTTGGGACTCTGTGAGCTTCTTGGATTTGTGTGAGTTTTTTCTTCCCGATATCAGGGAAGTAGGGAAGTTTTCTGTCATTATTTCCTCAAACAGGTTTTCTATTCCTTGAAATAGAAAATAGAAACAGTTTCCTCTCTTTCTGGCATCCCTATCATGTGGATGT
Organism: Myotis davidii; assembly: GCF_000327345.1. Taxonomy (NCBI): domain Eukaryota; kingdom Metazoa; phylum Chordata; class Mammalia; order Chiroptera; family Vespertilionidae; genus Myotis; species Myotis davidii. Next base: position 267,895 of record NW_006284938.1, read on the forward strand.
TGTTTTATTTCATGTTGTCTCAAAGTTCCCTTAATCTTGCCTCCTGTTTTTTTAAGGTTTTTTTTCTAGATGCTGCTCTGCTTGGGTATTTTTTCCTAACTTGTCTTCTAGCTCACTGATGTGGTCCTCTGTTTCTTCTAGTCTACTTTTTATGCTTTCTATTGAGTTCTTTCCTTCATTTACTCTTGGTTCTTACACATATTATTGAATTTGTCTTCCATTCTTTCTGCGACCTTATGACCATTTCTCTGAATTCTTTCTCTGACATATTGCTTGCCTCCATTTCGTTTACTTTCTTTTCTGGTGATGCCTCCTTTTCTTTCATATGTGGGCTGTTTCTTTGTCTCCCCATTATTTCTCTTCTCCAGGTATCCGATTATGTAGCTCTCTCTCTCCTGTGTTTATTTAAAGGCACAAATACAACACAACAAGACACAATGCACAAGGCATTGAACACAAATGTATTCATGATCATAATGACCCCAAATAAAGGTGACCACCAGAAAAAAAAGAGAATTAGGGGATACGAAAGAAAAAAGAAGTGCAAAATGATATTGAGAATATGAAAAAAAATAAGAGATAAAGAAAGAGAATAAAAAAGAATGGGGAAAATGACTATTTATATGAGGAGAAAACTCCAATGGAAGAACAACTAATCCCCAAAAATGCAAACAACAATCACCCAGAGATGAATGCAAACCAGAAACAACAACTAACAAGTGAGGAGAGGAAAAGCCAAAGCAAAAAAATGAACAAAACAAAAAAAAGAGAAACAATCTCACAAACAAGCAAAAAGCAACAACAAAAAACCTAATCAACAATCAAGCAAACAACAACAATAGGACAGAGAGAAAGCAAAGCAAAACTAAACAAAATAAAAGAAAAAAATAGAAGAAAACTAAACAAAGAAACAATAACAACAACAACAACAACAAATCTAAAAAAATAAAAGAGAAGAGAGAAAAAACTTTTTGATAGTGAAGAAAGTGAAGAGATAGGTTTGTATGGACTTGGAGCTGGGGATTGGAAATTAGATACATAAGTATGAATTTTTAACAAGGGGTAAAAAGAAGTAATAAGGAAAATCTAAAGCAGCAATACTGTAAGAGAAACAGGACAACAAAAGAGGAAATGTGAGGAAGAGAGTGTTGGCATAAAAGTAAAGTTGAGATAGAGTAAAATGATGCTAAAGGAAAAATGAAAATAGAATGTAGAACACTAATCCCAAAATAAACTAAGATAAAATAAAATGACACTTTTAGGTAAAAAAGGTAAAATAGTAGTAATAATAATACTGATTAAAATATAATAATTAAAAAGGTATAATCAAGTGAGGAAAAAAGAAAAAAATAGTTTCTTAAGTAAAAGATGAAAAAATAAAACTATGCAGTAGTGAAGGTCATTCACTTCCTCTACTGTTCTGTTTGGCATGCCAGTTTCCTGTCAGGTATTCAGGACAGTACTGGAGTTCCCTGCGTTCCACTGCTCCTCTGTGTTGTAAGCCACCATCCTGATTTTCAAGCAGGCAGTATTTCTTTGTTTCTTAGACTCTTTATTTGTGTTTACACAAGAGCCAATTTGTGATTCAACCCCTGGGTGGCAGTGTTTTTTGAATTGACCTCTGGGGCTATAAGTCCTCTTTAGCCAGTATTTAGATTTTGTTTTCCCTGTCACACTTAATACTGGTTCTGGAGAATGGACTGCCCCAGAGCTGGTTCTCTGATCATTTCTCCCTCCTCTGACCGCCAGGTTCCACAAAAACAACTTTCCCCTGCAGTCTCTGAGAGTGCCCCCAAATTAGGTGATCCTATGTACTGGGCTTAGTAATCAAAAGCAAGGATTTAAAGAGAAAAAAAAGAGCCAGAGTAAGTGCATGAACTCGCGACTTTTACCTTCCAGCACTGCTCCCAACTCTGTGAATGTCTCTGTGCACATCTTTTCCCCCTGACACTAAGCCGCCAGTGCACTGTTAAAATTTCAGGCTGCCTTTTTGTGCCCAGCCCAGCTATGGGTAAATTTTTAGAGTTCCCTTCTGCCAGCAGCCCTGTGGATCCCCTTCCACATTCATGGAGTATCCTGGCCCCAACAGCTGCCCATTTTGTGGGGCATAGACTTCCCTGGAACCTCTAGCTCCCATTGTGCACATTTCTCTCTCCAGCCTGGATCACAGACCTCACCTTTCCCTAGGCGAAATCTGACCTTTCTGTGAGAAGGTGCAGAGCTCCTCCAAGTCTGCCTATTCACACTGCCTGAGATCCGGTGTTCCTGGGTTTGCATCTGGTCTCTGGGTGTTGTGGTTGTAGAGTCCCAAGATGTATAGGCCTCAGATCACGGTCATTCTCCCCTTCAAGATCAAAAGGAGGTTTCTTGAAAAAATTATAAGTGATTGACTGTAATAACACTAAAAGTTGTTCTGACCTGTCATAAATGTTAAAAACTTTTCCTAAGATATATTTTTGTATAAATGAATGTAAACATTCTAAAAATGTTCATTAGTAATAATAGCATTTTAGTGAATACTTATCATAAGTCAGTGTGTTTTCCATGCTTTAATTCTTTTACCCATGATTTTGTGAGAACATTAGGCACCCATCTTTTCAAAAGGTGCCAATTATATTCGCAAAGAGATAAGTAATTTGCCCAAGGTTCAGAGCTTGTAAAGGGCCAAGTCAGAATTTGAACTCAGGCCCATCTGATATTTCATCCCATCTTATGCTTCACTACGTTTAGTAACTGTGCATTGTGGAGAGAGCAACATTTTACTGGTTCCTAGCATTCTATTTGTTCTTTTGGAGGATGGGAGTGAAAATAGGGACTGTTCAGACAGTTTTACAGAGCAAGTTTTATAAATTAACAAAAGAATCAGGGCAAATGCAGTGAATTTTTAAAGCCCTCCCTGGTTTTGCTGTTTTGCCCTGCCAGGTAATATTTTACCTTTTCCTGATAGAGTCATGCAGGCAAGCAGCTCTTATCAAGAACAAATGGTACCATAAATCCAGACTAAAATCAATGACTTTATGAGCTCTAAGAATGAGATGCAATTTGTGGGCCTAAGTGTTTTCCCTGCTTACCATGATGCATCTTTGAAGCCAGAAGCCAGAGTCTTGGGTGTTGTTCCACACACTGTTCTATCATTTATGGACATATCTATAGCTGCTATGTCATGAAGCAGGTTCCCAATATCCATTGTCCCATTTTAGATAAGGGAAATATTTGGAAGAAATAATAGAGAGCACATATATTCTCATGCCCGTCTCTAAATATATAAGAAAATAAATAGAAAATGATGTGCCAAACAAAACCACCTCTTGGTAATAACGCTGTAATGTAAAAATTATAGCCTAAAATTATTGGAAATGGCCCCATCTCCACCCTCCTCTTGGAGAGACTGGCACCAGCTCTTTAGCTTTACTCAGCTAACAGAAAGTAATTTACCCAGTGCCAAATGTATTAATTTAGTAAAAGAGAGGTAAATAGCAATGGATGTCATTTAGCTTTCTGGTGACTGGGTATAGCCATTTTCTGAAGTACTGACTTCATTTAGAGGAAATGCTTTAACAGACACCAGGAATCCCAGGCACTGACTGGAAGGCCTTGGAGCCAGCTCTTGAATGGTGTATGCTTCCATTCTCAGTTCTTCGTGCCTTCTGTGTGTTAAACAATGAAAGGAAAATAGGAATGGCTAAGAGGTTTCAAGAAGATGGGTTCATCCCTGTTATTTTTTAGGTAATGTAAGATAAGCTAATTTGGCAGTTTGAGTTGGTCTGTTCTAGCTGACTGGGTGGGAATATGGACTGATTTTCTGCTCCCTCATCATACAGATTGCTTCTCTTGGGGAAGGGCCATGACCGGGGTGAGCCAAGTGAGGTTCTTGCCTCAGTACAGCATTTCAGGTGACACAAAAGTATCAGTAATCAAGATAAATAATATTTAATGCACTATTTGTAAAAAATCAAAATTAATGTAAAAAATCCACAGTGAACAAAATATTAAATTTTTAAATAAAGACAGGATCAGTGACAGTGCTGCTCTGAGCAACTTCAGAGTCTGAGGCAAAAGGAAAAAAATGTGTTAATTTTTATTTGTTTTTAAAGTATCACCTCTTGATGACAGGTTTTTCTGGGTGCTTTATTTTTTTTTTTTTGAGAGCCACATTCTTTTACATAGTTTATGGCAATGGCTCAATGATAAATTGCCCTTAACTGAAATGGGTCTCCCTAGGGTACGCTACAAAACAAACAAACAAACAAAAAAAAACACAAGGTAGGACAAGCTATACAGTTTTTATGATTAGAGCCAAAAAGTCAGTACAGTGGGGCCTTGACTTACGAGTTTTTTGAGATACAAGCTGTCTCTCGGCGGATTTTTTGCATTGAGTTGATAGAGTAATTTGAGTTAACAAGCTCCTTAATGAGCTCCTTAATGAGCTCGGTCTCGGAATGTATTAAACTCGTAAGTCAAGGCCCCACTGTATTGAAATGGCCCTTTCCATGTGGAGCTCATATAATTAAGATTCAGAATCCATCTGTGAGTTCTGATCCTAGCTGCAGGACACTAGGAAATTATTGAATTTACTTATGGGAAAATGTTAATGAATGTGACGAGTTTCCCAGCCCCCACTATTATATTCTTAGCAATCCAAGACAACAGAGTAGTGCCAGCACATGATAGTGTGGCTCTGTCTACTTGACGTTAAATGATTGGTCTGACTGATTTATTTTTTAACCACATTTTATCAATTGACAGGTTGCTTTGGCATCATGTAGATACAACCTGTGATGTTCTGGGAGCTGTGTACTGAATTAGTGTTAAGATGCCATGGAAACACTAGAATACAGATTCATGGAAACAACAGACTCTGGTGCTCCATCTTACTAAGTCACTTATGAAAGCAGCATTTTCTATGTCTCCCATTGGACCTTGGTCTCCTGAAAACAACTCTCAGAAATATTCCAAACCTCACTCAACTCCACAGGTAACAAGTCACCAATGGACCTTAGTCCTATCTCCTCATTTAAGGAGTCAAGAAAGCAATCTGTTTGGCTGTTTCCCTCTTGGCCCAAGCAAGTGTCTGGCACATGACAGGTGTTTTGTAAATGCTTGTGAAAGGAAGAAAGAAAGGAAAGAAGAAAGTAGAGAGAGAGAGAGAGAGAGAGAGAGAGAGAGAGAGAGAGAAAGTATGGAAGGAAGGAAGAGAGAGAGAAAGACAGACAACTGCCCTCTTTAGAACTTGCCTACCTTTTATATTCAACTAGAGGCCCGGTGCACAAAATTCATGCATGGGGGAGTGTCCCTCAGCCTGGCCTGCACCCTCTCCAATCCAAGACCCCTCAGGGGATGTCTAATTGCCAGTTTAGGCCCAATTCCATGGGGAGAGCAGTTAGGGGCCCCTAATCTGGAAGTTGGACATCCCTCTCACAATCTGGGACCACTGCCTCCTAACTGCTTACCTGCCTGCTTGTCTGATCGCCCCTAACCACTCTGCCTGCCTGCCGAATTGCCCCTAACCTCTCTCCTCTGCTGGCCTGATTGCTCCTAACAGTCTCTGCCTTTGCCCCCGCCACCATGGCTTTATCCGGAAGGATGTCCAGAAGACATCCAGTCTATCCAGTCTAATTAGCATATTATTCTTTTATTAGTATAGATGGTTATCATGAAAATGAAGGGGATACAAAAAGGAAAATAAACTACGGGAATCTGCAGAGTGGGAAGGAAGCCTCAATATAATATGAAATTATTAAAAAAAGGAGGTCCAAAATGCCTATGTAATTATAGAAGAGCTACTTCATTCATTTGATGCAATAGAGGCAATGAACTGTCTGGAAGAAAGCTATTTTCCTCCTAAGCATTTGGTAGTTCCTTATTGTTTGATTGGAGATAAAAACTTCGACATTACTTAGGATGCTATTTTGGAGGAATTTTGTTGCCACACCAGCACTTTCTCACCGGACCTTCTGCTCTGTTATTTTACACCATTTTTCATTCTTAATTACTTTACATTCCTTTGTTCCTCTTCTGTGTTTTTAATCTTGCTCTTCCAGTGGTCTGGAGGATATTTTTTAACCTGTCTATCTCCAATAGCCTAATTATCTTTCAATGTTTAGCTCAAGTGCAACCTCTTCCAAGCAGCCTTCCTAGATTTCTTCAGGCTGAAATTATACTATCCTCTGTGCTTCCTCTGGTATATGCTATGTTCATTTGTCATGTCTGTTTAACACAACTATACTCTATCTATCTTCCACAGTCCCTAGATAGTGCATTCTAAAAACTAATGCTCAATATGGATTTACTGAATGCTTAAGTGGAATCACAACGATATCGTAATTTCTTTTCTCATTCTCTTCTTCTATGTCAGAAAGATGATATGTGAATAGTTGACTCTTCTTTATAGCAGGTCAAAACAAATGCAAGTTCTGACATTGCATGGAATTGAAATGAAGATAAAAGAGCATGTGTTCTTGTATAAGTAGAATCATGAGCATGATAGGGTAAATTATGCTACTGACTGCACAGTTAGTCTCAGCTTAGGAAGCTGGCAATATTTGGCTTTGTGACTACAGCCTAAGATTTTATCATAGTACATATTTGAATATTTGAATATTTCTCTGTGCTTGGAGGAGCATTATGTAATTCATCTCTAGTTTTGTATTTTTTAAATATACATAATAAGAACAAATTCTGTTTCTCCTGTACTTTATCTTCTTAGGTTGTAGCAGCAGAAATTATGAATATTTTTATTAAAGAATATTCGGGTTTTATTTCTAGGAAACAGCTAGAAAATTGTAAGGTCATTAACCATAATAACTTAAAATACATAGTCATTTGAATATGTTAGTTTTAGCTTTTTAGTTCTCTGCTATCTTTAGCTTTTTCCATTTTAAGTTAATAATAAATAATAAATCTCATGTGTTTATTAGCTTTTTTTTCATTCTAAGGTGTTTAACAAACCTTAGGAGTGTGAATATAATGTAGTAATCCATATGCTTGCTTCTAGGTTTATGGCCATGAGAGCATTTGATTACAATTATTTCTATTTAATTAAAATTTCCCAGAGTCAACAGAAGAATTGGGTCCAAAGTTACTAGAAAAGTAACCCAATTAACATGTCTTTAAAGATAGTGTGGTAACACAGAACCTCCATATTTTTAAATTATAAAATATATTTTTATTCATGTTCTTCCTTCTTCCAAAAACCATTAGTTATATGAGTGAAACCCAGGGGATTAGAAGATCAAAAAGGCTGTGAGCCCTGGCTGGTTTGGCTTGGTGCATAGTTTGGTTTGGCTCAGCCTGCGAACTGAAAGGTCCTAGGTTCGATTCCGGTCAAGGGCATGTACCTTGGTTGCGGGCACATCCCCACTAGGAGGTGTGCAGGAGGCAGCTGATCGATGTTTCTCTCTCATCGTTGTTTCTAACTCTCTATCCCTCTCCCTTCCTCTCTGTAAAAAAAATTAATAAAATATAGTTTTTAAAAGGCTGTGAGAAATATATATAAGTAAGCATAAGTATATGTAGCTATCAATAAATTAGGTTATATATTTATAGAAATAAGGTAGGTAGGTACACACATATATGTATTTATACATGAATATATATAAAATATATGTTGGTTATTGGTAGGTGTGTGTATAAGACTTCATTTATTGAATGTTTCCTCTCTTCCAAAAACTGTGCCAAATAGTTTACATGCATTATCCCATTTAATATATTTAAAAATTCCATGAGTTTTCATTATTTCCATTTCACAGATAAGAAAACCAAGTCTCAGAAATATTATATGATTTTCCTAAGTTTATCCGCTAGTAGGTGGTGCAATTAAGGTTCAAACCCAATGTGTCTGCCTTCCAAACTCATACTCTTTACAATTATAAGTTTCACTTATTTAAAGAGTTACCAACTTTGTCCCACAAGTTCGAATTCAGAAGCAAAGAAAAAAGAATGAAAAGTATGAAAATGTGCTACAGAAATTCCCATTCTTAGTTTTTAAGCATAGCTACATGTAGTTCAATACCTCTATCATGACCTAACAACTCTGGGGGTTTTATGTGACAGAGGACAAATTTGTTTGCTTGGTGATTACTAGCTGTAACAACTACTGAGCAAATGTAGTCCCTGTAGAAGGGTACACTATAATAATGCAGGGAAAACCAGCCATTTCTCAAAGCAAAGCCACACAGTCATCAATGCTGTGACTCACGTTCCTGTGGTCAGGAACTCTGGAGTTTTCAAGGATAATTTATGGTGACACCGAGTTCATTTAAATACTGTAACTGTTGAAGCATTCCAAAGTGAAAAAGTCACCTCTCAGTTGAGCAAATACCCTGTTGACCCCTTTTCGTCTCTGATTACCATTGCTTCAAGAATCTATTCTCAAATGCTTGAGTCCTAAAGTGACTCAGTAGAGATGAACTAACCATGGCTGCTTAATGCACATGGGATTTGATTTCTGAAAATGAAGCACATGCTCATCTTTACTCAGCCTGTTGTTTTTGATAGTTTAAATGCCACTATAAACGGAGGACTGTGATAGCAAAAAATAAATGTTTTATACAGTGCTACAAAAAGCTTTAGGGGAAAATTTTAGCCAAAGAACCAATTCTTTCTTGTTACTATAGAAACCAGTAGCGATCAGGAGGAGTGAAGTATTCTTTCAAGAGCACATGGTAGTGAGGATACAGGAGGGATGGTGTAAAGACCCACTGTGTCCCTCTGATCTCATTGGGAGTGGAGGACATCTTGTTTGAAATCCTGGCTTCCTCATGGCCTAAGTACCGCTGCAATCCATATTCGTTCAACATCATCAAGCCAGAAAGGCTCTTAATAGGATTCTCTAGTTGAACAAAGAAGAAAAAAATAAACATAAGGAAAGCTCTAATATCAACTGTCAACAGGCCTTTGAATATGCTCCATACCATTGAACAGTAAATGCCCTGTTCATGTTCTGAGTAGATCACTGATCAACTAGCCAAAGCAAGCATTTGAGCCATTAGATGATAGGATAATGTGTTGCCCTTCTAATGTGTTGACTTCCATAAAATATTTTAAAAATGAAATTAGAATTCAATGTTTTCATTTGAGTTTCATTTGTAATGCTGTTATATTCTTGACAAGTGAATTTTGGGCAAGGCTTAAATTAAATTCCAAGGCAAATTTTTTTCTAAAGCTTAATCAATACTAAAGCTTTAAAATTGTTTCTCTAGTCTTTTAAATGAAGTTTAGGTCAAATGTAATGACAGGATGAAGCAGGCATGATTTGCTTCAATCTGACATATCCCAGAAGATAAGAGGAATATCTAGTAACTGACAAAAGAGTTTTCCATTTGATTGATATTTACGTTGTATGTAAACAATCCAGTATATTGGCATGTCAATGTATTAGTTAGGGTGGTCCAAAACATGATGTGAATTTAGATATTTCTTTCTGCTCACAAACACACACTACTGATCAACAAGAGGACATTAATTGTAGCCTTGCCTCATAGTTGGCATAGCAAAATGAATCATTTTAAAGTATAAACTTCCTCCGATCTAAACTATGTCACAGGGAAAACACAAAACATAAGGAGAGTGGATTATGAAATTAAAAGAACATGTTTTGCAGTCTATAGGTTATAAACATTATAGATGGTCATTAATAAAATACTTGAACAAATCATTTAGTGAGTAGGGGTTAAATGCTGTGTAATTTCCTTGAAGCTTACCTTGAAGGCAGCATTTTACAATGTGAAAGAGTATGGAATGGCCTCTTACCGGCAGTGTGACCACAAAGTAATTTACTCCCCCACTCTAAACTTTAGTTTACTCACCTGTAAAATGGTAATAATACAAGTGATTGTGTTGATAATGACAAAGGGGAAAGGAAGGGGGACGTCTCTTTAATACGATTACTATAAGGTTTTTATTGTGTTAAAATAACTTGCTGTATAAAACTGTATGTTTTATTTATTTATTAAATTTATTGGGGCGACCTTGGTCAACATGAATATATAGGTTTCAGGTGTGGGTTTCTATGTTACAAGATCTGTATATTGCATTGTGTACCCATCACTCAAAGTCAAATCTTCATCCATCACCATATATTAGGACTCCCTTCTCCCCTGACTCCCTTCCCTGTGGCAACCACCACACTGCTGTTTGTGTTCACTAGTTTCAGTTTTATACCCCACATATGAGTGAAATCATATGGTACTTAGCTTTTTCTGACTGATTTATTTTACTTAGCATAGTTCTCAAGATCCATATATGTTGTTGCAAATGATGCTATTTCATCCTTTCTTATGGCTGAGAGTAATATTCCATTGTGTATATGTATCACATCTTCTATCACAGTCCTCTATCACAGGATACTTTTGTTGGTTACATGTCTTGGCCACTGTGAATAATGCTGCAAAGAACATAGGGGTGCATCTATCTTTGCGAGCACATGATTTAGAAGTTTTTGGGTACATACCCAGGAGAGGGATTGCTGGGTAGTATGGTAGCTCTATTCTTAATTTTTTGAGGAATTGCCAGACTGCTTTCCATAGTGGTTATACCAGTCTATATTCCCACCATCAGTGAATGAGGGTTCCCTTATTTCCACAACCTCTCCAACACTTGATATCACTTGTATTGTTGATAATGGTCACTCTATCAGGTATGAGGTAGTATCTCATTGTAGTTTTGATTTGCATTTCCCTAATTGCCAATGAGGTTGGACCTCCTTTCATACATCTATTGACTGTTTGTATGTCTTCTCAGGAGATGTATATTTTCAGGTCTCCTGCCACTTTTTTACTGGTTTATTTGTTTGTTTAATGTTGAATTTTATAAGTTTTATATATATTTTGGAAATTAAACCTTTGTCAGAGCTACTGTTTGCAAATATCATCTCCCATCTGAATGGCTGCCTCTTTGTTTTGTTCTCAGTTTCTTTTGCTGTGCAGAAGCTTTCTTTTTCCATTTATTTTTGTCTTTACTTCTCTTGCCTTTGGGGTCAATTTCATAAAATGTACTCTACAACCAAGATACATAAGTTTGGTACCTATATTTTCTCTTATGTAACGTGTTGTTTTGGGTCTTATATTTAGATCTCTGATTCATTTTTAATTACATTTTGTATATGGAGATAAACTGTAATCATTCATTTGCATGTGTCTTTCCAGTTTTCCCAGCACCATTTACTGAAGAGACAATCTTTAATCTAATGTGTGTTTCTGGCTCCTTTGTCGAAAATTATCTGTTTTCCTATATATGTGGTTTCTAGCTGGTATCTCTATTCTTTTTCATTGATCTGTGTGTATGTTTCTCTGCCAATACCTTGTTGTTTTGATTATTGTAGTTCTGCAGTATAATTTGAAGTCAGGTAGTGTGATACCTACAGCTTCATTCTTTTTTCTCAGCATTGCTTTGGCTATTCCAGATCATGTGTGGTTCCATACAAATCTGATGATTTCTCATTCTATTTCTTTAAAAAATGACATTGGGATTTCGATGGGGATGGCGTTAAATCTGCAAATCACTTTGGGTAATATGGACATTTTAACTATGTTGATTCTTTCACTCTATATAAGGTTTAAATAAGAGAAATCTAGAAAACTGTGGACATAGGAGGTATATACTGTGTGTCATGTTCCTATCCCCCTTTCTGAAAAGTAACTTACTAATGAGCATTTCTCTTTAACCAAGCTTTCAGCAGTCATCTCTCTGCTGTTAAATTGGAACTAAAGTTTTTATTTCTTACTTCTAAAAAATTAGTACTAATGTTGTGCTAATACTTTGGCAGAACAGTAAACAAACTTACCAAGATGAGAACCATACCTGGAGTTACAAATATCCCAAATTTTCTAGACACTTTCATTTCAGCTTCTTTTGCCTGGGAATAAAGTTAGGATGTAAAATTTATCAAGTCCTATAAATTTAAGATTAAGAAAACTTGAGATTTGCTATCACAGACCGAAATCTTTTTTGGAGAACTATGTGTGTGTTTGACCCCAGGGGCGAAAGTCACAATATCAGCCCCACCTAACATTAGTATTCAGAAGCTCTTTCTATTCTTGGATGAGTCTTGATTGCCTAGCATACATAAGATGGGCTCAAGAAATATTTGTTGAATGAATTAATGATAACATTACTATATAATGTTAAAAGTGTAATGTTTATCAAATAAATATCACTAAAAAGCTTTTGGTGATTTTCCCCTCCCCCACAATCATGTGTCATATCAGCCCACATGCAATACATAAAAAAGGGATAATTGACAGTAAAACTGTAAGAATCCTTGTATCTGTTTCAATGGCTTCACTGATATATACCAATATATCCTACTAACTTCATTGCTTGCATTAGTGTTTGACTAGATCAGGATTAAGACTATTTAAATTTCTACCAATCCAACTTGCCCAGCATACGTTTGTGGTGATTCGAATATATCCAGTCTTTATCATCATCTTTTAGCCTATTTTGAACACAACTAGGTATATAGCATCACAATATCTACATAGTCTAGTCCCTCAATATGCTAATGATGAAATTTCATATCACCTAGTAAGACATCCTCATTATTTATAAAGAATGAGTCAGGATGAGGAGGCAGTTATGATTTTCTCACTGATTTCTTGACATCACTTAGCTCACAAACTCATCAATTTGCTCCAGACAACCATTACTCTTCCTTTATTATTCTCCATACACACAGCTAGAACAGACTTGAGGTCTCATAATATTTAGTAAAGCATAAATTCACATCTTCAGATAATAAATATGTGATGTTTACTATGCATTGTTTCTTTTCATTTCAAAGATGATGCTACTGACCAGGCTGATTATCTGGGCATGCCAATGTGACTGAAAGGGCCAGTGTAGGACATGACTACCCTGCTACCAGAGATACCAAAAGTTTTCTCTTTTCATAGTACCTGGAGCTGTGTATTAGTTTCCCAAGGCTGCTTGACAAAAGACCACAACTGTGTGGCTTAGAACAACAGAAATGTATTGTCTCCCAGTTCTGGTGACCAGATGTTTGAAATCATGGTGTTAGCATTGCTATGCTTCCTCAGATGGCACTAAGGAAAGAGCTTTTGGTCGCCTCAGATGTTTCCTGGCTTATAGATGCATCACTGAAAATCCTCTGTCTTTCACATTATCATCTCTTCCCTTTCTTCACATGAATTTCCTTTTGTGCGTTCCTGTCTCTATGTCCAAATTTCTCCTTTTTATACAGATGCCAGTCACATTGGTTTAGGGCCCACCCAAATAATCTCATCTTAACTTGATGATTTATGTAAAGATCCTGTTTCCAAATAAGATTACATTCTGAGTTACTGGGGGTTAGGACTCCATAATATCTTTTTTTTTCAAGTGAGACATAATTCAACCCATAACAAGCTGTCAATGCAAAAGTTTGTTGTTTGCAGCTGTGCTTCTGACACGTCTGGTCTAGAAGAAGCCTTAGCTCAAAAACGAAACTCCAACCTTTGAAGCTTCTAGTAGGGCAAGACTGTGGGCTATTTTTTGTTGCCCAGGCCCCAATGTTAATGAGGCCTTGCTTCTGTGGATCTTTAAAGACACATAATTATTATGCCAGATTAGTTAGAGCAGTACTGCTTCCCCAAAATGCTGGAACTTGGATTTGGATTGCCTTTTACACTGCCTCCAAATGCAGTTAGTTAGGTTGATAATTTTAATTGTACCCAAATAATATCAATAAAACTTTTGGGCAAATGTAATTTAATTGTGGGAACTCAGATAGCAAAGTTATCTTGAAGTGTAACTAAATGGTAGTATTGATTAAAGGTAATATTTCTAAAAGCCCTGTAGCTACATTGTGTTTCTATGGGAAATGCTACTAACCCAAATCCTGCTAGCCAAGTAATGCCAAATTTTACTAAAATGTACTGAGCCCACTGCCTTAAAGCAAGCATTCACAATACATCATTATCACGTTAAAGCTACTGAAAGTTTTCTGGGAAGTCTGAGGAAGCTCATTGTCCTAAGGACATATGGACACCGGATAAATATTTATATTCCAATATAACTAAGGATAAGCACAGGGTTAGAGGGTCAGGGGTAACTCAACTAATACCCCAGGTCCATCTACATATTGGAAGCACTTTTTAGACATTATCCTAATGTCTAGACATTTTCAGCCTCAAATATTAGCAATTATTTTGATTAAAAATTGATAGGAAGCTTCAAAGGACAACAGCAAGAAAGTGAAGACATACTACAGGATGGGAGAAAATATTTGCTAGTCATGTATCTGATAAAGTAGTAGTGTCCAGAATGTATAAAGATGCAACTCAATAATCAAAATAAAAATGACCCAAATAAAAATGAACAAAACCTCCATATAAACATTTTTTTCCAAAGAGGATAAATGAAGGACCAATAAACACATGAAAGGATGTTCAACATTCTTAGCCATCAGGGAAATGCAAATTACAACCACAATGAGATACCACTTCACCCATTCTAGGATGGCTATACTAAAAATTATAGACAATAACAGGTGTTGGAAAAGATGTAGAGAAATTGGAATCCTTACATATTGCTGATGGGAATGTAAAGTGGTGCAGCCACTTTGGAAAATAGTTTGGTGATTCCTCAAAATGTGAAACATAAAGTAATCATATGACTCCTAGATATATATCCAAGAGCATTGAAAACACATCCACTCACAAAATTTTACACAAATGTGTATAGCATTATTATTCCTACTAGCCCGAAGTGGAAACAGCCCAAATGTCCATCAACTGATGAATGGCTATACATACAAAATATAGTTTATCTTCCAATGGGATATTATTTAACAAAAAAGAGGATGAGCCTTGAATGAATTGGGCTAAGTGAAAGAATGCAGACCTAAAAGAGTCCTATGTTGTATCATTCCATTTATATAAAATAACCAGAATAGACAAATCCATAGAGTGGTTGGTAGGAAGTAATAGAATACAGAATGGAGAGTGGCTGCTAATAGATTCAAGGTTTCTTTTTTGAGTGATTAAAATCTAGAATTAGATAATGGTATTTACTGCACAAAGCTGTGAAATACAAGAACCACTGAATTATATACTATATTTATTTTTAATTATACTTTAAAATGGCAAAATGTATTTATGTGAATAATATCTCAGTAAAGTCACAAAAACAGTTTCACTCACTAACTTTAAAATTCATAGATGACTCACTGAAACAATAGCTAGATCCAATGTTTACAACATAAACCAACACAATTTTTTCCAGGGAGGAATATTTTATCACTGGCATTTAGAATTGCTTATGCATTATGATACTGAATAGCAGACAAACTTAAAAATTATTAAGGAAATTACATTGGAACACATTAATCACTCTAGTTGGGTGAGAATTACCGAATTTCTGGAGAAAGATGCACAGAAATGATTCAGTGTTGGACTAGAGAGTAGTGACAGTCAATAGTCAAGTAGTTTGCTAGCTTTTGACATGATCCCCAGCACCTCCGCTAGAGGGGGGCCAAGAGAGACAAAGGAGACTTAGAATGAACTTGATGATTTAAGAGCCTAGGGCAGCGGTTCTCAACCTGTGGGTCGCGACCCCTTTGGGGGTCGAACGACCCTTTCAGAGGGGTCACCTAAGACTATCAGAAAGCACATATATAATTACATATTGTTTTTGTGATTAATCACTATGCTTTAATTAAGTTCAATTTGTAACAATGAAAATACATGTTGCATATCAGATATTTACATTACGATTCATAACAGTAGCAAAATTACAGTTACAAAGTAGCAACAAAAATAATTTTATGGTTGGGGGTCACCACAACATGAGGAACTGTATTAAAGGGTTGCGGCATTAGGAAAGTTGAGAACCATTGGCCTAGGAAAATACTATGTAGACCATCTAGGAAGTTGAAATTCTAAGCTAACATATAGTTTGCTGATAATTGTCTTATGAATATCTGCAAAACCCATATGCTCTTTTTAATGGTGACAAAGACAACATTTTTGTTTTCAAGAATAGCATGAAAAAGATGTTAAAATTAGAATCTGAATTGAACATCAGAGTTATTTTGAATTACACCCACAGGGAGCCCAACCAGCCCCTGTGGTCCTAGCAGCTGCAGCCTGGCTCACACAGAAGAGGTCTCACGGGTGTGGGGTGGGCTCCTCACAAGTGCCTGGCACCTGAGCGGGGTCAGGGTCAGGGAGCTTCCCTGGTGCGGGAGCCCTGGATTCCCAGAAGAGGGTAGCAGGGGAATTGAGAGCAAGCTCAAGGGACACCCGGCATTCTCATCGCACCTTTGCTCCATCACCCCTGCCCCCTGGTGGCCAGCGAGAGGTCACAGGGCATTGCCAATGCCCGCCATGTTCCACACCACCCCCTGTGTTCAGCCTACTTCATAGAGAGTGGTTGAACTCCTGGCCACCCAGTCAAATTCTTGGTCGAACGACTGCCTGAAGGGGCAATTTGCATATTAGGCTTTTATTATATAGGATAACCTTTAAGAATTAAACAATAAAACTATTTCCATAATTTTAAAAAAAAGCATTTGGGGAGGAAGGTTAACTTTGATTTGAGCAACCATTAAAAGACAAAAGCATATTTAAGGTTAATATCTATCTTATTTCTACAAATGGGGACCTTTAGTGTTTATTCCATTCCTAGAAACAAGTTTGAGTTATATAATGTAGAGATTTGTAATTTTGTCCTCTGAAAGTGAAGCTGAAAGATGGAAAAAAAATGAACCATTTTGCATATTGGAAGAGAAAGAAAAACTCATAATTCAATAGTAAATTAGGCCTGGCTGGTATGGCTCAGTGGTTGAATGATGGCCTATGAATCAGAAGGTCAAGGTTTGATTCCTGGTCAGGACACATGCCTGGGTTGCCGGCTTGATCCCCAGTTGGGGAGTATGTGGGAGGCAGCCAATCAAATATACTTTCTTATCATGGACTAGAGGCCCATTGCACAAAGAGATTCATGCAATAGGCCTTCCCTTCCCCTGGCTGCCGGCACCAGTTTTCCTCCGGCACCTGGGACCCAGGCCTTTGCTCCAGACAGAGCCTTCAGTCTTTGTGCCTCCAGACGGAGCCTTCAGTCTTCACTCCACCGCTTCGCCCCTACATATGCAAATTAACCGCCATCTTTGTTGGGTTAATTTGCATACTCACCTGATTGGCTGGTGAGCATAGTGGAGGGATGGTCAATTTACATGTTTGTCTATTATTAGGTAAGATGATTCTGTCTCTCCTTCTCCCCTACCCTCTGAAATAAATAAAATATTTAAAAAGGCCCTACTGGTTTGGCTCAGTGGATAGAGCGTTGGTCTGTGGACTAAAGGGTCTCAGGTTCAATTCTGGTCAAGGGCATGTACCTTAGTTGCGGGAACATCCCCAGTAGGGGGTGTGCAAGAGGCAGCTGATTGATGTTTCTCTCTCATCGATGTTTCTAAGTCTCTATCCCTCTCCCTTCCTCTCTGTAAAAAAATCAATAAAATATATTTTAAAAATATTAAAAAAATAAATTAGTATTAGCTGTCATGTTCTGATATGATAATTGAAACTAAGAATGTATGGCAAATATTCATTTTTCAGACTCCAAAATAAAAATTTTAGAGCTGGATTTTCTTCACCCTTCACACAGCCTGGATAAAGAGGAAACAAAGGATAATAGTATTTTAAGAGAATAAATACAGAGGTTATATCAGAGGGATAATGGGCATTTAGTGCAATCTATATTTCCCACAGCTGCATCAGGGTTTATGATTACCTGTATCATCCAAAGAAAGAATAATTGTGTTCAGTAAGGATTTAGTAACAACTGAATTTTATCATTGTCTGAATCTTGAAAATTGGTAACCCATGTCAATAGTGTACTGATGGTTCATTAAAAGATTCATTGATCTGCAACAGCTTGTTCATTCTTAACAATATATAATCTGTTTTCACCAATATATAAGCTGATTTTCTGATATGTAGAAGACATCCAGCACTCACTCCCTAATGGCAAAGGGGAGGATAGGGACTTTATGAATGGATCTGATTGAAGAGGCTTATAACTGTTGTTGTTGACAAAGCCATAATTAGTGGATACTTCATTTTGATTCATTGCCTCTTGTAGGCAGCAGCACAACAGACTAAGCCATAGCCACAGCTCTGAATCTGGTTGCTTTGATCCTAGTGAGTGACCTGGAAATCTCTCTTATTAAAAGGAGAACACAGATTTGTTCTACAGCAAGACAACTGTTTATTTTTTGGGGGGTCAAAGTGTTCACTGAATGGGATATTGCTAAGTATGTTACAACTCTGGCAAGGCATGATGGGCTGAAATGGTGGTGCTATTCCCTGCCCTTGTGAAGATGATTGAACAATTCAGAGATATTTGCATAATCATCTTTGGCCTTACCTACCTGCTAATCCTATCTAATAAAAGAGAAACATGGTAATTAGCATATGACCGCTACCCTTCCCTTTGGCTAATCAGGGCAATATGCAAATTAATTGCCAGCCAAGATGGCAGCTGGCAGCCAGGCAGCTTGAAACTAACATGAGGCTTGCTTGCTTCAGTGACGGAGGAAACCAGCGTTTCCCGCCTGCCTTGCTGGCCTCTGAGCTTGCAGTTCGAAACATTGTAACAAATATAGAAGCTAAACAAAACCCCAGAAACCTGCTTTCAGCAAGCCGGGATCTCAGAGCTGGAGTTATAAATTGTTTCGATTATAGAACCCAAACCAACGAGATACCTGCTTCCAGCAGCAGAGGCCTCAGAGCTGGAGCCAGAGCTAAAGCTGGCCCAGAATCAAAAAAAAAAAAAAAAAGAAAAAGAAAAAAAGGAGCAGTTGGGAGCTTCAGTCCCCCACCAGCCTAAAAACAGCCCTCAGCCCCTCACCCAGACTGGCCAGGCACCCCAGTGGGGACCCCCACCCTGAAGGGTGTGTGACCAGCTGCAAACAGCCATCATCCCCTCACCCAGGACACCCTTCAGGGCAAACCAGCCAGCCCCACCCATGCACCAGGCCTCTATCCTATATAGTCACAGGGTAATATGCCTCCCAGCACTGGGATCAGCGTGACGGGGGCAGCGCCCAACCCCCCTGATTGCCCTGCAGCTCTGTGTGTGACGCAACCTCTCTATCCGCCCTGCTCTGTTCATGACAGGGGAAGGCGCCCCAACCCCCCTCCCCCACAGGCCCTGCTCTGTGTGTGCCAGCGTAGAGCCATAACCTCCCCATCGTCCCTGCCCTGAGTGTGAGAGTGGTGGTGCCCCACCCCCCTGATCCGCCCTGCTGTGTGTGTGACAGGGGGCGGTGCCCCAACTCCCCTATTGGCCCTCCTCTGTGAGTGACAGGGGGGAGCTCCCCAACCCCCTGATGGGCCCTGTGGTGGCCAGCAGTAGCATCAGCAGCGTGGTGATGTCGGTGGTGCCTTCCCTTGATCATTCCTGTTGCCTCCCGCAGAGAGAGGCCAGACTGCGGCCAGGGGGAGTGGGCCTAAGCCATCAGTAGGACATCCTCTGAGGGCTCCTGGACTGTGAGAGGGGGCAGGCTGGGCTGAAGGACCCCCGCCCAGTGCACGAATTTGGTGCACCAGGCCTCTAGTACAGTTATAATACATGACTTCAACAACCCACTGTCATCATTGGCTAGATCATCCAGACAGAAAATCAACAAGAAAACAGAGACCTTAAATGACACACTAGAAGATCTAATGGATTCAATTGACATTTACAGAACATTCCATCCCAAAGCAGCAGAATGTGCATACTTCTCAAGTGCACATGGAACATTCTCAAAGATAGACCACATGTTAGGACACAAAACAGTCTTTACAAGTTCAAGAAGATTGATATATCAAACATCTTCTCAGATCACAGTGGCAAGAAACTAGAAATCAACCACTATAAGTAACTTAAAAACATTCAAACAAATAGAGGCTGACTAGCATGTGATTAAACAATTAATGGGATATCAATGATATCAAGGAATAAAAAAAACTTCCTGAAAACAAATGAAAATTAACACAAAACAACCCCAAATCTATGGGACACAGCAGAAGCAGTACTGAGAAGAAAGTTCATAGCATTACAGGTATGTCTCAAGAAACAAGAGAAATTTCTGATAAACTTTCTAACACTACTACTAAAAGAATTAGAAAGAGAACAGAAAGAAAAATCCAGGGAAATTAAAAGGGAAGAAATAATAAAGATCAGAGTGGAAATGAATGACAGGGACTAAAAAAGAAACAATACAAAAGATCAATGAAACCACGAGATGGTTCCTTGAAAATATAAACACTATTGATGAACCTTTAGTAAGACTCACCAAGAAATAAAAAGAGAGAACCCCAATAAGTAAAATCAGAAATGAAAGAGGTGATATAACAATTAACACCCCAGAAATTCAAAGAATTGTAAGGAAATACTATGAGCAACTATATTACAACACACTGGATAAACTGGGTAAAATGGACAAATTAATAGAAACATGCAATCTTCCAAAATTCAATCAGGAAGAATCAAAAAACCTGAATAGACTTACAACAACTAATGAAACTGAAGCAGTAATAAACACACACACACACACACACACACACACACACACAGAATTAACTTCCAGCAAATAAAAATTTGGGTCCAGATGGATTTACAGGTACAGATGAGTTTTATAAAACATTCAGAGAAGAATTAACATCTACTCTCCTCAAACTTTTCCCAGAAATACAAGGGGAAGGGACACTTCCAAGCTCTTTCTATTAGGCCAGCATTATTATAATCCTAAAACCAGATGAAGACACTACAAAGAAAGACAATTACAGGCCAATATCTCTGATGAACATAGATGCTAAAATCTTCAACAAAATAGTAGCAAATCAGATCCAGCAATACATTAAAATGATGATACACCACTACCAAGTGGGATTCATTCCAGGGATTCAAGTCTGGTATAATCACAAATCATTAAATCTGATACATCACATAAATACATTGAAAGACTAAAATCACATGATCATAACAAAAGATGCAGAAAAAGTATTTGATAACATCCAACATCAATTTTTTTAAAAATATATTTTATTGGAGCCCCAGTTGCGCAATTGGTTAGCGCACGGTACTTATAAAAATATATTTTATTGATCTTTCACAGAGAGGAAGGGAGAGGGTTAGAGAGTTAGAAGCATCAATGAGAGAGAAACATAGATCAGCTGCCTCCTGCACACCTCCTACTGGGGTTGTGCCCGCAACCAAGGTACATGCCCTTGGCCAGAATTGAACATGGGACCTTTCAGTACACAGGCCAATGCTCTATCTACTGAGCCAAACCGGTTAGGGCCCAACATCAATTTTTTTTAAAAATTTTATTTTATTGCTTAACGTATTGCAAAGAGTAGTACATATGTCTCCTTTTTCCCCCCCATTGACCTTCCCGCAGCCTCCCCTACCCCCCAGTATCTCACGTCCATTGGCCAACATCAATTGTTTATAAAAACTCTCAGCAAAGGGGAATACAGGGATTATATATAAACATAACAAAAGCCTTATATGACAAACGGGCAGCCCAACAGCATACTCAATGGGCAAAAACTAAAAGCATCTTTGCTAAAAACTAGAACAAGACAGTGATATCCACTTTCACCACTCTTATTCAACATACCATTGGAATTTCTAGCTACAGCAATAAGATAAGAAGAAAACATAAAATCATCCAAATCGGAAAGGTGGAAATTAAACTAATTATTGTCAGATGATATAATATTATACATAGAAAATCCTAAAGACTCCATCAAAAACTACTAGACTTAATAAATGAATTTGGAAACATAGCAAGATACAAAATTAACACCCAGAAATCGATGGCATTTTTATACATAAACTAGAGGCCCAGTGCACTATGGGGACTGGCTTGTTGCGGGGAGGGACTGTGGCTGGCTGCAAGAGGTTGGCTGTGGGAGCACACTGACCACCTGGCCAGCCTGGGGGAAGGACTGTGGGAGGTTGACTGTGGGAGCTCTGCGTTGAGTCTCTGACCCCTGGTGGTCATTGCATGTAATGGCTACTAGCCAGTTGTCTGGTTGTCTGGTCGTCCGGTCATATGGTTGCTTAGGCTTATATATAGATAGATAATGAATTATCAGAAAGAGAAACTAAAGGAACAATCCCATTTTCCATTGTGACAAAAAAATTAGTTAGTTAGGAATAAACTTAATGAGGGAGGTAAAAGACCTGTACTCAGAAAACTACAGGATGTTGAAAAAAAGAGATGGAGGAAGATATAAACAATTGGAAGAATATACCATGTTCATGGTTGGAAGAATTGACATCATTAAAATGTCCATACTACCCAAAGTAATCTATAGATACAATGCAATCCCTATTAAAATACCAAGAGCATATTTCACAGATATACAACAAATATTCCAAAAATTTATATGGAATCAAAAAAGATGCTGAATAGCTGCATTAATCATGAAAAAGAGGAACAAAGCTGGAAGGTTCACTATAGCGGATAGTACAAATCCACTGTAATCAAAACAGCCTGGTACTGGCACAAGAACAGGCACATAGACCAATGGAACAGAACAGCAACCCCTGAAATCTATCCACGCCATTATGGCCAATTAATATTTGATAAAGCAGGCAAGAGCGTACAATGGAGTAAGAACAGTTTCTTAAATAAATGGTGTTTGGGAAATTGGACAGGTACATGCAAAAAAAAAATGAAACTAGACCTCCAACTTGTTCCATGTACAAGAATAAACTCAAAATAGATAAAATAGTTAAATGTAAATTATGAAACCATAAAAATCCTAGAAGAAAATGTAGGCATCAAGGTATCAGATATCTCACTTAGCAGAATTTTCACAGATACATCGCCTAGGGCAAGAGAAACAAAGGAAAAATAAACAAACTGGACTACATAGAGATAAAAAGCCTCTGCACAGCAAAATAAACCATCCTCAAAATGCAAAAGGAATTCACAGTATGGGAGACAATATTTGCCAATGATATATCTGATAAGGGTTAATTTCCAAAATATACAAAAGCTCAAACAACTCAAGAGAAAGACAAACAATCCAATTATAACTTGGTCAAAGGACCTGAATAGACACTTCTCTAAAGAGATGGCCAACAGACATATGAAAAAGTACTCAATGTTGTTAATCATCACAGAGATGCAAATTAAAACCACAATGAGGTATCACCTCACACCTGTCAGAATGGCTCTCATCAACAAGTCAACAAATGACAAGTGCTGGCCAGGATGTGGAGAAAAAGGAACCCTAGTATACTGCTGGTGGGAATGCAGATTGGTGCAACCACCATGGAAAACAGTATGGAGTTTCCTCAAAAAATTAAAAATGGAACTCACACTTCTAGGAATGTATCCTAAGAAACCTAAAACATCAATCAGAAAGAATATATGTACCCCTATGTTCATAGTAGCATTATTTACAATAGGTAAGATCTGGACAACATAGCCCAAGTGCATATCAATAGATGAGTGGCTTAAAAAAACACCTGTGTCCATTTACACAATGGAACACTATTCAGTTCTAAAAAAGAAGCTCTTATCCTTTGAGATACCATGGAGGGAACTGGAGACTATTATGGCAAGTGAAATAAGCCAATCAGAGTAAGACAATCATCACATGATCTCACTTATTAGTATAAGTTGAATCTAAGGAAAGAAATAATTGACTAACATGATAGGACCACATACATGGAACCATGAAATAGACTGCCAGATCTCAGAGAGAAGGTAGGAAGGAGGGTAGGACAACATTAAACAAAGAACTTTTAAGTATATTTGCATAGCCGATGGACACAGACAATAGACATGTGAAAGCTTGGGGGGATGAGTAGAAGGGGGTAGAGGAGAGAAAATAGGGGACATCTGTAACTCAACAATAAAATAAACTTAAGAAATAATAATAACTACCAGTTACTGATACTGGACCATGTCTTTTACTTACATTGTTATTTAATCCTCAGCAAAATATTAAGAAGTACACATTATTATTTCAATTTTAGAGATGATGAGACTGAGAAGTCCATATGGATAATACTATTACTTCCTGAATTATTGGGATATTGTGCAGATTCATGAATGTGAATATATGCTAAGTGCTGTCAGACTGGTGTGTGCATGTGTGTGTGTGTCTGTGTGTGTGTGTGTGTGTGTGTGAGAGAGAGAGAGAGAGAGAGAGAGTCTGGTACCTGAGCATCAGTCCTGGGGCAGGAGAAATCCTCTCAATAAATGAGTGCCATACTTCTTTTGTCTCACACAACCCTATTTTTCCAATGCCTAACAGGTTCAATAGGTAGTAGTTGAATTGAATTAAAATCTCCCTAATAGATTTCACAAGTTGACTTTTCTTCTGTAATTAACTTTCTGACAATTTGAGTGGTACTTGGTTGATGGAAATAATCTCTCTATATAAAAGCCAAAGTGACCAGCCTACTGGTAGCTGTGACGCGCACTGACCATGAGGGGGTAGATGCTCAACCCAGGAGCTGCCAAGCTGCGGTGAGTTGGCAGCTGTGGTTCTCCGGTGATGGACCTGGAATCAGACAGGAGGGGGCCTGATTCTGGTTTGTGTCACCCGAGAACTGCCCTCTCGTAATGCTTGCACCGGGCCTCTAGTAATGAATAATAAAGGCTGTTTATTTATGGGGTAAGCATTTATCAAAGTTTTCACTCCTTTCTATCAGCATTTAATTCACAAAAATGCTCATAAGTTAACTATAGAGAAATTATATTACTAAATATTAAATAGTTATTACAATACACAATGTTTTCCCTTTAATTAGCAAATAGGCTGTTCAGTATATTTTAGATAATTGTTACATGTCATTTGATTTTATTCTTTATCATTTGTGGCAGGTGATTACATTTCCACAGGGTATAATTTTTATCACATTATTTTGAATTTTGATTGCAAGATTATGCAGTACAGAATTCATTGTATTCACATCACCCTGAATTCTCTCACAATCTTTGCTTCTGGAAAATTTGAATTTCTTTTTTCTCCCTATATGTGCATGGTAAATAAGAAATTAATATTAATATAGCACAATAATGGTGTAAATCTCCCTAAATGCCCCAAACCAGAGACCTTGGAAGGTGAAATTGGAAACTTCTACTTGTGTCCCATGGTTAACTAAATACTAATAACATATGAATGCATGTAATAATGTATTAGATAGCATAAAATGACATATAGTAATATGTATTATATAAGCATTACTTACATAATGTTATGATATAATACAGTAAATAAAATAATATAATAAATGAAAATAACTGCAAATATATGTCTAAGTATTTGTCACCCCCTGAAGAATCTCAATAACAGGTAGTTATAGTTGATAGCTTTCCTATCCCCCATCTTTGAATAATTGGGCTGATAATGTCCCTCATTGCCCTGCTACAGGATTGACACTGCAAGTTTAGCCATGACAAGAAATCAGTAGCTGTGTTCATGTTGCTTGAATACATTCAGACCTCCCTGCATCTGCTTTGATAATGTTATTTATGATGAAGGAGAGATCACAGGCTGCAAAAATTATGGTTATTGTGGTATTCAGGCATCAGCAGATATGACACCCAGATGCCTACTCACAATTTTTCTTATTAAGTTGATTATCTGATTTCCTACAAGTTCTACAATATCCAAATGACACTGTTCTATGCAAGGCAACTGAGTTGGTTTAAAATAAGATTCTATCAGAGTATTAAGCAGAGGCTGAACTTACATGGTCTTACAAAGATTGTTAAGATATTAAACGTGAAGCAAAACTCTTTCATTCCCTCATTTTATTTTGTCTCAAGGAGTTTAAAAAAATAATGCTTAGTGTTATCAGGATGATGTCTGCACTTTAAGGGAATAACTTTCTTATTTAGATTTGGTCATGTAGTCTGTTTAACAGCTATTCCCTTTATAATAGTATGTTGCTGTTCCCAGCATTCCTTAGGGCATGAAGGGAGAAAGGCATGAACCTCTTGAATAATTAATATGGTTTTCAGAGCAGTAGTCATGGAAACCCAAGCAGTGTCACATATTTGGATTATAAGAATTAGGCATATTTTGAATATTGCATTTAACCAAAAGAGGTGACTATCCCCCAAAGACAAGAGCATTTTTCCCAATTTCTTTAGCTCAGTAAATAAATATGGGTTTATTTATTTAGTTTTTACTGTGTGTGAAACTAATCCATGCTTTGTAATAAAATTATTTTTATATGTTGTGTTTAAATTGTCTAATTGGTTTCCTTTGCTCTATATTTGGATTTGCTGTTTGAGATGTTTTCACATGCAAACTTCTATTTTCATACTTTATCTAGTGCTTATGATCAGAGATTATTACTTTTTTATTAAACAGAAAATGTAGAACTTAATTTACAATAAAGTAGCACAGAGCACTCATAATCTTGAGTATCTCTAAGGTGTCAAATCCTTTCCAGTGCTGCCCCAAACCTTTGATATTAGGATATAGAATTTTTAAGACTATTTAGACAATTGTTATTTACAAAAAGACTACATACTGTGTCCCCATGAAGTTTCTAGACCTGTTCTGTTAGACCAGCTATATGGAGCTTTTATTTGTCTCAAAAAGTGTCTCTTCACAATCGATATTTTTATTACATGTGTGTGTGAGATTGTGTGAGTATATTTGTATAAGAAGTCAACCAAGCAATAGCAAAAACTATCATCCAGTCTTCAATAATAGTGTACGTGTAAAGATTAAGAATAAGTGCAAGTTATTTACAGAGTGTAAACCCTCTGGTTTCATAAACCATGTTATGCTGTTATTTGCTAAGGTTTATTCCACAAACAACTGCAGTGTATAACACTCCCAAGCTTCTGCTTCCCAGGACTGATGAAGGAAGTGATTAATATGACCATTAACAAAGAATGGAAAAGTAAAAAGGGTAAAGGAAAGCAAATACCTCTTTTTGTTAGACTTCTACTTTTCTGGCAGCTATTTAAAATTGACTTGCTCTTTTAAAAAGTATCTATTTAGGTCTGTTGCCCATTTTTTGATTGGGTTGTTTACCTTCCTTTTGTTAAGTTGTATGAGCTCCTTGTAAATGTTGGAGATTAAACCCTTATTGGTGATAACATTGGCAAATATCTTACCCCATGCAGTGGGCTTTCTTGCTGTTTTGTTGATGGTTTCCTTTGCTGTGCAAAAGCTTTTTAATTTGATGTCCTCCCATTTGTTTATGTTCTCTTTAGTTTCCATTGCCCTAGGAGCTGTATCGGTGAAGAAATTGCTTCGGCATATGTCTGAGATTTTGCTGCCTTTGGATTACTCTTATATTTTTATGGTTTCCTGTCTTATGTGTAAGTCCATTATCCATTTTGAGTTTATTTTTGTGTATGGTGTAAGTTGGTGGTCTAGTTTCATTTTCTTGCATATATC
>NW_006284938.1:296123-296934 GCF_000327345.1 Myotis davidii
CATGAGTGGGAGGGTGGGGGGTAATGGGGGGATTCGGACACATATGTAATACCTTAATCAATAAAGAAATTAAAATAATAAATAAAATAAAATTGACTTGCTCACAAAAATGTGCCATCTCCTGAAACCCCACACATGCTTCCCCCTTGCCAAGTTCCCCCTGAGTAGTGGGGGGGAGGTGTCCTCCTTTGATGGCCCAGATTCTCCTCTTGTCATATGTTGATCCTTTCTCTATATCAGTAGGCTCTCTGGGATCATCCTTTATTCCCCAAATATCTTTACAACAATGTTACAGTGTCTCAATTGCATTAGTAACCACCTACTTTCCACCTCTCAGGCTAAGCTTGTGTTTGATTAGGATTCTGACTGCATTGCTGGGTAGGCTTCCACCCATCTGTTGATGAGTTGCAGCTTTTCTGCAATTCTTTCCAGATATCAGAGAAACACTGAGCTGATGCTTCAGCAAAAACCAGAAATTCTTGCTCTGGTCCCACAGTTGGTGCATCATATTACTGTCTTTATTTAGTCATCTTTTGCACTTATTGTAGCTCTTCACATTATTTTTTCTATGAACTGATTCAGTCAGAAAATTCCAAATTCCTCTAATTCAAGGTGTCCTTTCATATATAATTTTGCTTCTGGTTTCATATTTTTGAAATTTGCTGTCCTGTGTTTGTGAAGTTTACCTACTTGTAAGGTCTTGTTAACTTATTTTCAAATATATCTGTGCTGTCCTGTCTCTTTGATGTTCTTTCAGTTCTTTAAAATGGCTTCCAAGCATCCTCCCTTTCCCTTATCCCTTTTTCTAGTT
>NW_006284938.1:297010-304101 GCF_000327345.1 Myotis davidii
CCCACCCCTCCCAGACTGAACCAAATGTCCATTGGGCAGACCATGCCTCAGCACTAGCAGGTGTGTTCGACAGATGTACTTTCATGCTTGCCCCCATTTCCCTAAAAATGAAAGGTTCATAAGGACACAGACCCTATCTTATTTATTTATCTATCTCCAGCTCTATGTATTGTGTCCAGCCCATAAGAGGTGCCCAATAAATGTCCCTGGTAATATATATTAGCTTCAATTTAAACTCTTTTTTAAAAAATATATTTTATTGATTTTTTTACAGAGAGGAAGGGAGAGGGATAGAGAGTTAGAAACATTGATGAGAGAGAAGCATCGATCAGCTGCCTCCTACACACTCCGTACTGGGGATGTGCCTGCAACCAAGGTACATGCCCTTGACTGGAATCAAACTTGGGACCCTTGAGTCCCCAGGCTGACACTCTATTCACTGAGCCAAACCGGTTAGGGCTCAATTTAAACTCTTAAAAGATTGTCAAGTTCTTACATGTGGTCTCTGGGGGGAAAATCATGGGACACTCTGATTTTTCACCTAGCTAGCACCCTGCAAGACAAAAATATTTGAATATGGACTGTGATTTAGCAACTATTGATTTAACAAATTAATTTTTTCACATCTATTTTAGAAAAAATATGTGGAGAGTGTCCATGACATAAATTTTCGAATCTGGCCTCTTAGGCAAATGTTTTAGAATGGTACTCCTTCCCCCTGAAAAATCAGTGCTGTCACAAATAATTACATATAAAAAGATCTCCCCTAGAGGATACCTTCTCCCCAGAGGCTGTGCTTGCGAATTATCCTGGTTGGAGATTTTGTTTCTAGGCTGGAGTAAGTTACACTTGAGCCATGCCTATGTTAGCAAGGTAGCTAAGCTGTTTTGAAGCATCAGACACCGGGGCTCTTATAAACTTAGTAGAGTGCATGAATCTAGTAATCGGCCAGGAGGAGGGACTGCAGGAGGTTGGCCGGCCATGGGAGTTTGGCTGTGAGAGCCCACTGACTACCATGGGACAGATCCTGTGTTGAGCATCTGCCCCCTGGTGGTCAGTGTGCATTATAGCTACTGGCCAGTTGTCTGGTCATCCAGTCATCAGTCAGGTCATAACAGTTGCTTAGGCTTTTATATAGATAGATGAAAAATGTGTTTGTGATCACGAATGCAGCAGCAGACAAAATCAAATAGTAATTTGAAATAAACATGTTTTCCTTGTGGCAATTGAGCAGCATTGTTAGTCTCCATATGCTGAACTGAAAGCCCAAGTATGTCTGTAATTGATGGCTGAAATGGCTGACTATAACCTCCGTGTTTGTTACCAGATTATCTCCAACATATTTTGTCTGTAAATAACATTGGTGTAGTACACACATCTATATGAAGCTAAATATTACCTGAGATACACATGCACAATTTTCTGAGTTCAATGCAATGCCAAGCACAATTTAGTTCAATGAACAGCAGGCATTTATAAGCAACATGTAGTCATAGCCACACATGTTTTGAAAAATAAAGTGATGTTGTCTATAGTAGAAAGAGAGTTGTCTAGTAATATATTTAAATGATGCTCTTAGTTATTTTTGCCCCAATATAAATGCTGTTTCATGTTTCTTTTATTAAATATAATAGTATAACAAGAATCTTTTGATACTTAGAGACTTAAATTAAAATTGAACTAAATAAAATTAAAGAGTAATCACTGCATGCAGAATGTGGAAACAGTTATAATAGTTCTATGTTTTGTGACTGTGCCTGAAAGCTTGTCAGGAAACTACTAGGTGGGATTTATTGTGTTCAGTCTGCAATGTAGACCAATAAACATGATAAAATATGAATATTTCTATGTAGTAAATACTAGTAATTGTGAGGTGCTATGAATTACAAGGAGAAGTAACAGAATTCAGCATGGGGTTCTTGGTGTGCTATGATTTACAAAGGGAGAATGGACAGCATTTCTTTTTCAGTCACATTACATTTATTTTTTTTGGGGGGGCAGCGTATCTCTACATATATTAGGCATTATGTGGCCTTATAAAATTTATAGTGCTAAGCTATGTAACTGCTTTCTACTCTGCTGCCAAGTTTGCATTTCCTCAGAGACTGCAATCTGAGCCACACATGCTTTGCTGTTTATATCTAAGGTGCCACTATGGAACTAGGACTTTAGTTACTTTTCTAATAAACACTAGATATGCCTGGGTAAACTTGTCCACTCTTATCCTGTATCCTTGCACCTAGTGCCTACTATTTTCCAGATGGCACTACTAGTTATGTGTCATGGAGGCCTGTGGCTATCAAATGGAACTTGCTGTCTGGGAATCTCAACTTCTATGGGGCTTATTCATGGAATGAGCTAATCCACCTTATGTAAAAGAACACCAGAATAAAAAATTGAGTCATTGGATATTTCTTTTAAGACAAAAATAAGACCCAGTGTGGCTCAGTGGTTGAGCATCAACCTATAAACTAAGAGGTCATGGTTCAATACCCTGTCAGGGCACATGCCTGGGTTACTGGTTGGATCCCCAGTGTGGGGCATGCAGGAGGCAGCCAATCAATGATTCTCTCTCATCATTGATGTTTCTATCTCTCTATCACTCTCCCTTCCTCTCTGAAATCAATAAAAATATTTAAAAAGATAAAAAGAAGTATAATAAAATAAAAATATAATTTCGGTCCTTTAAAATCATGGCATTATTCAAACAGAGCTGTAGACAAGGACACACAAATTTTTAAAGGAAACTATTTGAAGTTAGTCACTTTGTTGAAGGAATAAGCTTATAACACTGGTATAAAAAACAAACAACAACTTAGATCAGTGGATTGAAATTAAACAATTTTACTTAATATAAATAAGATCAACTTTATACTACTACTTCTAGAGGCCCGGTGCATGAATGTGTGCACAGGTGGGGTCCCGCAGGCCAACCCTGATCTGGGCCGATCTGGCTGGGCCAGCTGGGGGGAGGGCCTGCAGGTGGTTGGATGGCCATCCCCTCCCCCTGGTAGTACTCCCGGTTGAACTCCTGGTCAAACTCCCAGTCGAGGGGACAATTTTCATATTAGCCTTTTATTATATAGGACTCAAGCTAATTTTATCTTTAAAATATTTTACACACTTTCATATGTACAAAAAAGTTGAAAGAATTGTGCTAAGAATTCCCATATACCTGTCACCCATATTTCCCAAATGTTATTATTTTCCACATTTGCTTTCTCCTCTCTATCTATGCACATTTTTCTGAATTATTTGAGACTAAATTGTAGACATGATACTTCTTTACCCTTAAATAGTTCAATGTCTATTTCCTAAAAACAATAAGACATTCTCTTTTGTAAACAAAGGATGTTATTCACAGTCAAAAAGTTAGCATTGATACAATATTACTGCCTAATCTATAGATACTCAGGTTTTACCAGTTTCCCCAATAATATCCATTATAGCAATAGAACTTTCAGGATCATGTGTTGTGTTCCGTCATTATGTCTTCTTTAGTCTTTAATCTGAAAAAAATTTCTCAGTGTCTTTTTGTTATTTGTTGACCTTGATATTTTTTAAGATTTAGGCTAGTTATTTTGCAGTGTCCTTCATGTTGGGTTTGTCTGATGTTGTCTAGTGATGAGATTCAGATTATCTACTCTTTGCAGAAATATCACAGAAGTGATATTTTTTCTTCTTAGTGTATCATATGAGGAGGCACATGCTGATTTGTTCCATTACTGGTGATTTACATTTGATCACTAGGTTAAGGTGATGTTTACCAGTTTCCTACCCTGTAAAGTTAGTATCCTCCCCTTTGTAATTACTGAGTACCTTATGGAGAGATACTTTGAGACTATGTTAATTATCTTGCTCTTCATCAAAGCTGCACCCATAACCCAATTTTAAAATGGGTAGAGCATGTGAATAGACATTTCACCAAATCAGACATACAAACGGCCAGTAAGTACATGAAAAGATATTCATCATCACTAGTCATCAGGGAAATGCATATCAAAACCACAAAGAGGCCCTGACCGGTTTGGCTCAGTGGATAGAGCATCGGCCTGTGGACTGAAGGGTCCTGGGTTTGATTCCGGTCAAGGGCGTGTACCTTGGTTGCGGGCACATCCCCAGTAGGGGGTGTGCAAGAGGCAGTTCATTGATGTTTCTCTCTCATCAATGTTTCTAACTCTCTATCCCTCTCCCTTCCTCTCTGTAAAAAAATCAATAAAATATATTTTAAAAAAACACAAAGAGATCCCATTTCACACACACTGGGGTGACTATAATAAAAAAGATTGACAAGTGTTAATGAGGAAGTAGAGGAATTGGGATCCTCATACACTGTTTTGTGGGAATATAAAATGGTGCAGCTGCTGTGAAAAAATTTTTGTAATTCCTCAAAAAATTAAGAACTTGTATGCATATATGCATAACCTATGGACACAGAGAATAGGGTGGTAAAAGCCTGGGGTGGGAGGCAGGGGCAGGTTAGAAGAGGTCAATGGTGGAGGAAGGGGACATCTGTAATACTTTCAAAAATAAAGATTTTTTAAAAAGTTAAACAGAGTTACCTAATGACCCAGGAATTTCACCCTTGGCAGATTTTTCAAGAGAACTGAAAAGAGATATCAACACAAACACTTGTATACAAGTGTACAAAAAGTAGAAACAACATAAATGTTTACCAACTGATGAAACGGTAAACAAAATATGATGTATCCAAAAATGGAATATTATTTAGCCTTAAAAATGGAATTCTAATACATGTCTTATCATAGAGGAACCTTGAAAACATTATAAGTAGAAGAAGTTTGTCACAATAGACCACACATATTGTATTATTCCATTTATATGAAATGCCCAAGATACACAAATGCATAGAGAAAGAAAGTACATTTGTGGTTGTAAGAGGCTGAGGGAAGGGGAATGGGGAGTGACTGCTAAATAGGTATAGGGTTTCCGTTCCGGTAATAAAAAATGTTCTTCAGTTAGTGGTGATGGTTGTACAACCCTGTGAATATGCTAAAAACCAAAGAATTAGCATTAGTTGATGCCTTATTGATGATTCCACTGGATGAAGATTATGGTGGATGCAAAATGGTGAATTTAAAATTTCCATTATTTCTTTGATATTTATGTTGGCTTTCTACAGTCAAGACAGACTGTCCTCCTTGCCCTAGCTACTTTGTCTCAGTGGATAGAGTGTCAGCCTTGGAACTGAAGGGTCCCAGGTTCAATTCCTACCAAGAGCACATGCCCGGTTTGTGGGCTCAATCCCTGGTAGAGGGTGTGCAGGAGGCAGCCAATCCATGACTCACTCATTATTGATGTTTCTGTCTTTCTCTTCCTCTCCCTTCCTCTCTGAAATCAATAAAAATATATTTTTAAAAAGGTAAACTGTCCTCTATTCCCCTCCCTCCTTCCTTTCCTTCTTCCTTTCTGTTCATCTTTCAGTATTGATTCATATTTTTTCAATGGGTTATAATCCTTACAATCTTTGTGTTTTGATGCAAAAATTGTTCCAGTTTTACCCATGAAAGCTTCATTAAGGTGGTTTCTGTGCCCTTTAAGGGGTTGACAGTCCCCCATCATTCTTCAAGTCTTTCCTTACTTTATGCAGAAAAAAATTCTAGTTAATCTTGTACTTTCTCTGTTCCAAGCATGGAGTCAGTTGGTTTTAAAGGAGTATTTTCATTGTAAAATGACACTTAAAAACCAGGGTCTGGGCCCTGCCAGTGTGGTTCAGTGGTTGAGCATCCATCCATGAACCAGGAGGTCACAGTTCAATTCCCTGTCAGGGCACATGCTCGGGTTGTGGTTTTGATCCCCAGTAGGGGGCATGCAGGAGGCAGTTGATCAATGATTCTCTCTCTTCATTGATGTTTTTATCCCTCTCCCTCTCCCTTCCTCTATGAAATCAATAAAAACATATTAAAAAACAAGCTCAGGAAACTACGGTGCTTATTGTTACTGGGATGCAATTGATTCTAAGCCCTTTTAGCTGATAGAGACAGAAAAATACATGTGTATAGATGTGTGCATATATGCATACACATGTATTATTCTATCTAATAAAGAAGTAATATGCACACAAGATGGCTGCCCCATGTGGTCACAAGATGGCCACCCCAAGATTGCTGGCAGGGGAGGGCAGTTGTGGGTGTTCAGGCCAGCAGGGGAGGGCAATTAGGGGAACCAGCACAGCAGAGGAGGGCAGTTTTGGGGGACCAGGCCTATGGTTAAGGGGTGATCAAACTGGCAGGCAGAAGCAGTTAGGGGCAATCAGGCAGGCAGGCAGGCGAGTGGTTGGGAGCCAGCAGTCCTGGATTATGAGAGGGATGTCCGACTGCTGGTTTAGGCCTGAATTTTGTGCACTGGGCCTCTAGTATTTCTATATTTGTCTATCACAGTTTCAATACATATGCATACTAGTGGCCTGGTGTACAGAATTCGTGCATGGGAGGTGGAGGTTCCTTCAGCCCAGCCTGCACCCTCTCCAATCGGGGATCCCTTGGGGGATGTCCGACCACCAGTTTAGGCCTGATCCCCTGGTTGTCGGACATCCCTCTTGCAATCTGGGACCACTGCCTTCTAACTGCTCACCTGTCTGCCTGCCTGGTCGCCCCTAACTGCCTCTGCCTGCCAGCCTGATTACCCCCAACTGCCCTTCCCTGCTGGCCTGGTTTTGCTCCCAATGGCCCTCCCCAACAGCTTGATTGCCCCTAATTGCCTCTTCTTGCCTCATCACCACAAACTTCCCTCCCCTGCCAGCCTGATTTCACCCCTAACTCGCTGCCCCCAACTACCCGCCCTTGCTGGCCTGATCTCACCCCCAACCTCCCTCCCCTGTCAGCCTGATCGCTCCTAACTGCCTCTGCCTCAGCCCACCACCCTGGCTCTGCCTCCTAGGCAGCCATTGGCTCCTTACAGTTCATCCAGATTTGGTTCTGATTGGTCAGTTTCTATGCCAGTCAGCGTCTCTGGGCCTATTAACTGGGCCTGATTAGAAAGACGGGGCTGCTGGTGGCCTGGAGAGAAATGGAGGCATGGTTGCTGGCCCAGCCTGGAGAGAGAGAGGCAAGTGCTGATCAAACGCTGCC
>NW_006284938.1:304557-311396 GCF_000327345.1 Myotis davidii
TGTGTGTGCACGTACATACATTAAAAACCATGAGTTTGCACTCACACCTCTAATTCCCACCCCACAACACAGGATTCATTTTATCCTTTTTGCTTTCCATATTTATAACTCCCTTATCTGACATTGAGAAACCTGGATCTCATTACACACTGTATGTTAACTGATTTACTTTATTCAAGAATACATAGAAAGCAATTTTAGAATTTGTAACTCATGGCACTGTGAAATCAAGTCTACTAACTCATGTACAATATTCACTGAGATTTCTTTGTCTTTAGCCTAAAGGTATATAGTTGAAAGATCTTATTTAAAAAAATTGCCTTGGTTAGCTCTCTACCCCCTCTCCTAAGTGGTTATGTTATTCATTTGAAGTATAGTTCAGTTTATTTTTTTCTTTTGGTGTTTAAATTTATTTTCCTTCCTTTGAAATCACTGTGAAACATTAACATGGTTCCAAATCTCAGAACTTTTTTACTTAAAAATATATTCTGGATCTTACTCCTTATCAGTTCATGGAGTTCTTCCTCATTTTAAAGCTTATTTTAATTAAACTAAGCTCTGTTAAATGAATCTCAAATAATTTATTGTTTTTATACCAAAAAGTCACTATGTTTTATTTTGCAACTTATTTTCAAATGCCAGAACCTGGGAAACTTTTTAAAATGATGACAGAATATAAAAGAAACATTAGCATCGAAGGGAGAAAACTAGGAAAAGCGCTGATGTAATAATTGAATAATCAAGAAAGGGACTGAAAAACTGAATATTATGTCTGCTTACCAGCTGTTAAAGTGAGGCACCAAGGTCAGTCATCTTGACTTAGTTATGTGTCCCTGGGGTTAAATCATATCATAACTGTTTGTTTTTTTTTAACTGAATATCTACTTTGTGCCAAGTGCTATTTAGGACATGAAAGAAATGTGAGATGTGGGTCCTGACCTTAAGGACCATCAGATCTAATTGGACAAAAAGGCAAACATGAACCAAAAGAAAATCATTTTTCTATAATTAAAAGAAAATAGAGGTGCTGTTCCAGGATGTTAGATAATTATTTGAAAAATGGGTTGCCCCAGCTTCCAACGAGGGTATGACAGCTCTGAGAGTTTAGAGGTGAAGAACTTTGAGTACTGACCTAGTTTTGTGATATATGAAAGACGAGATTTGAGATGGTTTTAGAAAGCACATGAGTAGGTGAGGGAAACAGGAAAGCCATAGCAGAAGATGGAACAGCTAGTGGGTGCCAACAGAGGTAGGACATCCCAATGATTTTGAGAACACTTGAGCCAGAATGCGTGGATTTCATCTTTGGCTCTGCTAATTAGTAGCACTGTTGGTGTGATCAAATCACTTATCCTTCTAGGTAACAGTTACCTTCTCTACCTGTCTGATAGAAATCTTGTGAATTTTAAACAAGTTAACCCATGCAACATGTAGCAGAGTCCCTGGGACATAATATGTTCTCAATAAATATTTGTTATTTTTCGGTGCAAAAAGCACAAAGGTAGGACAGCAGGAGGTATAATTTAAAAAGAAGGAATAAATCACTCTGATTAAATTACAATATTCAGGATGGGAGCAGTGGCTGGTAGAGCCTGAAATGTATATTGAGATTTCATGTGGATGGCGCAGCATAGTATATAAAATTTATATGGGAATTATTGTGTGCTGGATACTGTTCTCTGCTACTTACATATGTACAGGGTGGGGCAAAGGTAGGTTTACAGTTGTTTGTATGGCAAGTAATACAATAAATCCTAAATAATGCAAGAATAAACTTTTACATACTCACAACTGTAAACCTACTTTTGCCCCACCCTGCATATCAATGAATTTACTTCTCTCACCAACCATATGAGATAATTATTACATTTATCCCCAAGTTACAGGTAAAGGCAAATTGAGCCACAGAGATGTTAAGTAACTTACCCAAGGTCATGTAGCTTCTAAGTGAAGGATTTGAACTGTCAGTTCAAGGAATTTGAATTTTGTTCTGTAGGTAATGGGAAACTGTTGGTAGTTTTAAATTATATCTATACCAGAGGCCTGATGCATGAGATTCGTGTAAGAGTAGGCCTTCCTTCCTTCCCTCTGCTGCCAGCACTGGCTTCCCTCCAGCACCCAGGACCCGGGCTTCCCTTGCAGCCCCAGCTTCATCTGGAAGGTCCCCCGGAAGGATGTCCGGAAGGATATCTAGTCTAATTAGCATATTACACTTTTATTATTATAGATGTGTGAAGGGGGGCTTCACTTTATGAACTAACTTGAGTTAAGTAATTGCTCAACCAGCTTTTGCTATTACATTAGAAGATCAAGAATGTGATAAAGACAGAAAGAGAGGGAGGGAGGGAAAGGGAGAGGTAAAGAAAGAGAAAGGAAGGAAAAGAGGAGATAAAGAGATATCAATCCAAGGCCAACAAATGAATGGATAATGGCAGTTCTTTACTTTAGGTCACCTCCTTCAGTATGTATAATGAAGAAAGCATGTCATTGGAGCACAGTTGCAACTGTGTGTATACCAAGAACTTAGCTTGGTTGGTATACACTCAGATGAAGTGAATGATTTTAGAATATTTTTCAAACTTGAGCAAATAAAATTTTCTTTTAAAGGGGTTCTAGCAATAGCCAGTTTGGCTCAGTGGATAGAGCATCAGCCTGAGGACTGAGGGGGTCCCGGGTTCGATTCCAGGTTGTGGGCTCAATCGCTAGTGGGGGGGGGGGGCATGCAGGAGCCAGCCAATCAATGATTCTCTTTCATCACTGCTATTTCTATCTCTCTCTCCCTCTCTCTTCCTCTCTGAAATCAATAAAAACATATTTTTTAAAAAAGGGTTCTAAATTTGTTTGCTGTAAATGCAACAATACTGAATGTGAAGTTGCACAAATATCCCTGCATGTTGTAATATAAGTACTTGTTCGGCAGACACACAGTGTTAACTAGCCTTAGATTATAGGGTTTTATTGATACTTTGAAAAACTGCATTACCTCACTTCCGGGAGATATTAATTTTGGAAGTGGTGGCAGCACTTTAATTAGAAGAAGATAATCTCAGCCACACCAATATGGAAACACTTTTTAGGCTATTAGAGTTTCAAGAGATTAATATGCCACATGTGTTCAGTTTAGGTTATATTATCTTTCATTTCTCTCTTAAGTATACTTTATTACAACAGGATAATACTCAAATTGCTGAACTAGAGTGTTGATAAGTGCTTTAGTAAACCTATGGAAACAATTACGAATCTGAGCCCTGTCAGTCTACAATTTAGGCAAATATATACTCAGTTCATCTTTCCAGTGGAGTTTAAATATTTGAAATAAAGAATTCTCTAGTGTTTGGACTAATAAGGAACACTTTATGACTATCTTTACATATTCCATTGGTGAGCAAAGTATTTTTTTAACTATATTACCATTGACATCGATGGACATTTTAAATAATAGAATAATAGAGTTTGAGAGCTGGTAGGAATTTTAGAACTTATTTGGTCTACCCTATTCATTTGACTCAATAGGGGGTGAGGCTTATAGGGTTAATTACTTGCCCAAGGATACATAACTAGTACAGCCTTTCTTTCTTCCCTTCC
The DNA here is from genome assembly GCF_000327345.1 of Myotis davidii. NCBI lineage: Eukaryota > Metazoa > Chordata > Mammalia > Chiroptera > Vespertilionidae > Myotis > Myotis davidii. The sequence goes on from NW_006284938.1 coordinate 308,143, forward strand.
CCCATTCCCTCTTCTCTCTTTTCTCTCTCCTTCCTTTCTTTTTTCTTCTGCTCCTTACCTCTTTTTCCTCCTACCTCCTTCATTTCTTCCCCTCTTCCTGATTTTCTTCCAACAAATATTTATGTACTGGGCACTTTCCAGAAGGTGCCAGACACTATTCTTGGGCACTGGGGATCCAGCATTGGAAGATGTAGCAATGCTTCCTGCTCTCCTAACCCCAGTCCAATACTCTTAATGATTATCTTCTCCACTGGAGTTCGACTACTCTATTGCTCTGTGATGGACTCATTGACTAAGACAATCTAAAGGGGCAGATAGCTTCTGTATTAAACAAAAACACTTGTAACATTATGCAGACAGCATTTTGCGTATTTTGTGGGCTAGGTACAGGAAGGGGCTATTAGTTTAACCTTCATTCTCACAGCGTTCCTAGAGCCATGGTAAATTACTTTAAAACATATTACTCATGATGAAAAAGCATGCATTTTAGTGTATGAATATTTTATTGAGCAAAGTGCCTGTGAATAGCTTCAGAATTTTGTAATATGCATCATGAAATATGTCATAAATTTCATAATTGAAAAAAGAAAGGTGATTACAAAAACATGGTTTTAAGAATGCTAAAGACTCCTAAAAAGAGTACACCAGTGCATAGCTGCTACAGCCTTAGAGTGCTAGATCTTGAGAAAGGCCTACAGTGAAAGTTTGAAATAAGCCCTTAAAAGGAAACATCACATTAAAGTTACCTTCATCTTTTGCTAAGTAAAGGAGAACTCAATAGCATAGTTTGACTAGCCTGTAATACCTTTGCAAAGAGGACAGATAGAATCCAGAGTTATATGAACTCCTATTGGAAAAACAGATTGATTTAGAGATATATTTGTTTTTCATCCACTAACTATTTTTGTAGATGGTAGTACAATTCTCTATGTTCACATCTTACAATTTCCTGGTTACCCAGTATTCTCTTTGCAATAGGCATCCCATGAAGCAGTTGTTGATTACATCAAGTTTTCATGGGTTTCTGCTTCCCCCCAAAGGCAGTCCTCTGAGGTCCTCTTCAGGAAACAGCAGTGTGCTTTAGCTGTGATGGCTTCACTAGTTCTGATAATGACTCCGAATGGTGCTGGTGGACTTTCAACACCAGGAAAATAGCCTATGCCTTCATTCTCTCCATTACAGTTTCTTATACAGTGCATGTACTCATGTGGGCATATACACAGCATATCTTTCCAAGTTAATAAAATGTCAGTGTTAATCCAGAAGCAACAATATTTGTTCACATGTGTAAAATGTAGACATTTCTAATGCGATTATGTGAGTCACACAGTCACTCTTTGAAATGATAGAGTGTCAATCAAGCTTTTGCTTTAAGGGTTTCATTGACAAAACTAGCAGGAAGTGCAAGTTTCACAGTTGTCACCTCATCAGGTTCCCCCTTTGTTAGCAATTCCAACTTTTGAATTTGCCACTTTGCACCAAGAGATCAAACCAGGGGGAAATTATTTCTGTAAGTTAGAGAAGGGATTGACCTATGACTCCTAGATTCCAATAAAGAACTCAGTGAGCCCATGCATTGGTCAAGTGATTCAAATTTCAGAAATTATCATGGAAATTTTTTTTATCCAAACCAGCAATTTTCAACAGTGTGCTACAAGAATTTTTAAAGCATGCAATATCTGACTATTTAATCAGGGGCACTGACCTCTTTTCCCTTAGATTGTCAAATAAAAAAATGACAACAGCCAACACAACAATAGCTGTCTGGTGTGAATGAATCAAAATTATACCTATTTTTTCAGATTAGAAAAATATATATGTTTGGTGTGCTACAGAATTTTAGTAATTATTTTATACATACCATGAGATGAAAAAGGTTGAAAATTTCTGATCCAAACTATGGGGCATGGCTACAGTGCTTTGGACAGGTTCAAGCCTTGGACTGATGAGAGGGCAGAGTCCTCTTGTGGCCACGTGCAAGTACCAGCTGGAGGGCAGGGCCCTCCCAGCACAATTATAGCCAACAGCTGTAGTTGTAAGCTTGAACCTATGGTCCGAACATGTGGCCCCACGTGCATTGTGATAGAGTTCAGGTGCATGTAGTTGAGCAGAGTTGAAACTCACGAGAATGCTGTAAACAACTTGATCAAGCCCCTACTTTGCCTTGTGGCATCTGCTATAAAATAAAGACATGGCTTGTGGGCGCTGGCGCTGTCTCCTCATCAGGGAGCAGCGTCCCACCGAGACCCAGCTTTCATTCTCTTGTCTGTCTTTTCTCAATCCTTTCATCCCCCCCACTCAGGATCATCCTTGGCTGTGCTGGCGCGGCCCACCAAACAACCATTTCTTGATTACATTTTTAAAAAATCAATATTTGCGTGCAAACTGACTAGTATGTTGCCTTCCATTGTGATAATTGTGCTTTAATTAAAGGCCAAAATATCAAAACATTAGACAATTTACACTATCAGTGCGAAGTCATGTTTATACAGGCACCTGCTTGCCACTGTCTTCTTCTTTTTAAAAATAGTTTGTACCAGATTGTTTGAGAGAGCTGACGTGAAGCTAGAAAAAAGTGTTTCACAGTACATTTAGTGTAATACACTAAATAGCAATCTTGTTACTCCAAATACATTGCAGAAAGTAAACTGCAAAAATTCCAATATAAATAATGCAGCTGTAAGGCAGATACTTAACTTATATTCTTGTAACCTCAAAAGGCTACATTATAGAGGATACCCACCTAGAAATGGAAGTAGGTAAAATAGTAAATTGCCACAATATTACCTTTTAGCAAAACTAAAGCCCTGTTGTTCAATAGATTAGGCACTGAGCAGCTCTCCATGTCAAGAGTGATTCAGAATATGAGTATAGTTCTGCCTTAGTAAAAGCATCTGCTTATCATTACCACAAAACACACAGTTGGATAGACATTAAAATATACTACCTTCTACAGAGAGCTGAACTGGCAGTGTGAACACAGAGCTATTCTTGAATTTGCTGGCTGTCTTGAGTAGCAAAGACAGCCATTGGCTATTAGAAAAAAAAAAGAAAGAAGCAAAGCCATCGATATAATTATATATTTTGTCTAAAGCAGTGGTTCTCAACCTTCCTAATGCTGCGACCCTTCAATACAGTTCCTCATGTTGTGGTGACCCCCACCCATAAAATTATTTTCATTGCTACTTCATAACTGTAATTTTGCTACTGTTATGAATCATAATGTAAATATCTGATATGCAGGATGTATTTTC